>NW_026529431.1:0-229787 GCF_028500815.1 Rissa tridactyla
GGCCTGCGGGCTTTCCGGCGGAGGTCAGCCTCGGCAACACCGGCGCCCACGTGGCGCCGCCGCGCCAGCCTGCGAAGCATTTTCCGGTAGGGCCGTGTCCTCTGGCGACAGCTCCCACGCCCGAAGAGCCAGGAGGGAAAGCCGTGCCCTCGTTGGAAAGCTCTTTGGCAGCCGCTCGCGTGGCCCCACAGCCCGTGGGGCTGCGGGCTTTCCGGCGGCCGTCAGCCTCGGCGCCACCGGCGCCCACGTGGCGCCGCCGCGCCAGCCTGCGAAGCATTTTCCGGTAGGGCCGTGGCTCTGGCGACAGCTCCCACGCCCGAAGAGCCAGGAGGGAAAGCCGTGCCTCGTTGGAAAGCTCTTTGGCAGCCGCTCGCGTGCCCCACAGCCCGTGGGGCCTGCGGGCTTTCCGGCGGCCGTCAGCCTCGGCGCCACCGGCGCCCACGTGGCGCCGCCGCGCCAGCCTGCGAAGCATTTTCCGGTAGGGCCGCGGCTCTGGTGACAGCTCCCCACCCGAAGAGCCAGGAGGGAAAGCCGTGCCTCGTTGGAAAGCTCTTTGGCAGCCGCTCGCGTGGCCCCACAGCCCATGGGGCTGCGGGCTTTCCGGCGGCCGTCAGCCTCGGCGCCACCGGCGCCCACGTGGCGCCGCCGCGCCAGCCTGCGAAGCATTTTCCGGTAGGGCCGCGGCTCTTGGTGACAGCTCCCCCGACCCGAAGAGCCAGGAGGGAAAGCCGTGCCTCGTTGGAAAGCTCTTTGGCAGCCGCTCGCGTGGGCCCCCACAGCCCATGGGGCTGCGGGCTTTCCGGCGGCCGTCAGCCTCGGCGACACCTGCGCCCACGTGGCGCCGCCGCGCCAGCCTGCGAAGCATTTTCCGGTAGGGCCGCGGCTGTGGCGACAGCTCCCACGCCCGAAGAGCCAGGAGGGAAAGCCATGCCTCGTTGGAAAGCTCTTGCAGCCGCTCGTATGGCCCCATAGCCCGTGGGGCTGCGCGGGCTTTCCGGCGGGCCATCAGCCTCGGCGACACCAGGGCACACGTGGCGCCGCCGTGCCAGCCTGCGAAGCATTTTCCGGTAGGACCGCGTCTCTGGCGACAGCTCCCACGCCCGAAGAGCCAGGAGGGAAAGCCGTGCCCTCGTTGGAAAGCTCTTTGGCAGTTGCTCGCGTGGTCCTACAGCCCGTGGGGCTGCGGGCTTTCCGGCGGCCGTCAGCCTCGGCGACACCGGCGCCCACGTGGTGCCGCCACGCCAGCCTGCGAAGCATTTTCCGGTAGGGCCGCGTCTCTGGCGACAGCTCCCACGCCCGAAGAGCCAGGAGGGAAAGCCGTGCCTCGTTGGAAAGCTCTTTGGCAGCCGCTCGCGTGGCCCCACAGCCCGTGGGGGCTGCGGGCTTTCCGGCGGCCGTCAGCCTCGGCGCCACCGGCGCCCACCGTGGCGCCGCCGCGCCAGCCTGCGAAGCATTTTCCGGTAGGGGCCGCGTCTCTGCGACAGCTCCCACGCCCGAAGAGCCAGGAGGAAAGCCATGCCTCGTTGGAAAGCTCTTTGGCAGCCGCTCGCGTGGGCCCCACGAGCCCGTGGGGCTGCGGGGCTTTCCGGCGGCCGTCAGCCTCGGCGACATCTGCGCCCACGTGGCGCCGCGGCGCCAGCCTGCGAAGCATTTTCCGGTAGGGCCGTGGCTCTGGCGACAGCTCCCACGCCCGAAGAGCCAGGAGGGAAAGCCGTGCCTCGTTGGAAACCTCTTTGGCAGCTGCTCACGTGGCCCCACAGCCCGTGGGGCTGCGGGCTTTCCGTGGCCGTCAGCCTCGGCGACACCGGCGCCCACGTGGTGCCGCCACGCCAGCCTGCGAAGCATTTTCCGGTAGGGCCGCGGCTTTTGGCGACAGCTCCCACGCCCGAAGAGCCAGGAGGGAAAGCCGTGCCTCGTTGGAAAGCACTTTGGCAGCCGCTCTCGTGGCCCCACAGCCCGTGGGGCTGCGGGCTTCCGGCGGGCCCGTCAGCCTCGGCGCCACCGGCGCCCACGTGGCGCCGCCGCGCCAGCCTGCGAAGCATTTTCTGGTAGGGCCGCGGCTGTGGCGACAGCTCCCACGCCCGAAGAGCCAGGACGGAAAGCCGTGCCTCGTTGGAAAGCTCTTTGGCAGCCGCTCGCGTGGTCCTACAGCCCGTGGGGCTGCGGGCTTTCCGGCGGCCGTCAGCCTCGGCGCCACCGGCGCCCAACGTGGCGCCGCCGCGCCAGCCTGCGAAGCATTTTCCGGTAGGGCCGTGGCTCTGACGACAGCTCCACGCCCGAAGAGCCAGGAGGGGAAAGCCGTGCCTCGTTGGAAAAGCTCTTTGGCAGCCGCTCGCGTGGCCCCACAGCCCGTGGGGCTGCGGGCTTTTCGGCGGCCGTCAGCCTCGGCGACACCTGCGCCCACGTGGCGCCGCGGCGCCAGCCTGCGAAGCATTTTCCGGTAGGGCCGCGGCTCTGGTGACAGCTCCCACGCCCGAAGAGCCAGGAGGGAAAGCCATGCCTCGTTGGAAAGCTCTTTGGCAGCCGCTCGCGTGGCCCCACAGCCCGTGGGGCTGCGGGCTTTCCGGCGGCCGTCAGCCTCGGCGCCACCGGCGCCCACGTGGCGGCCGCCGCGCCAGCCTGCGAAGCATTTTCCGGTAGGGCCGCGGCTGTGGCGACAGCTCCCACGCCCGAAGAGCCAGGAGGGAAAGCCGTGCCTCGTTGGAAAGCTCTTTGGCAGCCGCTCGCATGGCCCCATAGCCCGTGGGGCTGCGGGCTTTCCGGCGGCCATCAGCCTCGGCGACACCAGGGCACACGTGGCGCCGCCGTGCCAGCCTGCGAAGCATTTTCCGGTAGGACCGCGGCTCTGGCGACAGCTCCCACGCCCGAAGAGCCAGGAGGGAAAGCCGTGCCTCGTTGGAAAGCTCTTTGGCAGTTGCTCGCGTGGTCCTACAGCCCGTGGGGCTGCGGGCTTTCCGGCGGCCGTCAGCCTCGGCGACACCGGCGCCCACGTGGCGCCGCCGCGCCAGCCTGCGAAGCATTTTCCGGTAGGGCCGCGTCACTGGCGACAGCTCCCACGCCCGAAGAGCCAGGAGGGAAAGCCGTGCCTCGTTGGAAAGCTCTTTGGCAGCCGCTCGCGTGGCCCCACAGCCCGTGGGGCTGCGGGCTTTCCGGTGTCCGTCAGCCTCGGCGCCACCGGCGCCCACGTGGCGCCGCCGCGCCAGCCTGCGAAGCATTTTCCGGTAGGGCCGCGTCTCTGGCGACAGCTCGCACGCCCGAAGAGCCAGGAGGGAAAGCCATGCCTCGTTGGAAAGCTCTTTGGCAGCCGCTCGCGTGGCCCCACAGCCCGTGGGGCTGCGGGCTTTCCGGTGTCCGTCAGCCTCGGCGCCACCGGCGCCCACGTGGCGCCGCCGCGCCAGCCTGCGAAGCATTTTCCGGTAGGGCCGCGTCTCTGGCGACAGCTCCCACGCCCGAAGAGCCAGGAGGGAAAGCCATGCCTCGTTGGAAAGCTCTTTGGCAGCCGCTCGCGTGGCCCCACAGCCCGTGGGGCTGCGGGCTTTCCGGCGGCCGTCAGCCTCGGCGCCACCTGCGCCCACGTGGCGCCGCCGCGCCAGCCTGCGAAGCATTTTCCGGTAGGGCCGCGTCTCTGGCGACAGCTCCCACGCCCGAAGAGCCAGGAGGGAAAGCCATGCCTCGTTGGAAAGCTCTTTGGCAGCCGCTCGCGTGGCCCCACAGCCCGTGGGGCTGCGGGCTTTCCGGCGGCCGTCAGCCTCGGCGCCACCTGCGCCCACGTGTCGCCGCCGCGCCAGCCTGCGAAGCATTTTCCGGTAGGGCCGTGGCTCTGGCGACAGCTCCCACGCCCGAAGAGCCAGGAGGGAAAGCCGTGCCTCGTTGGAAAGCTCTTTGGCAGCCGCTCGCGTGGTCCTACAGCCCGTGGGGCTGCGGGCTTTCCGGCGGCCATCAGCCTCGGCGACACCGGCGCCCACGTGGCGCCGCCGCGCCAGCCTGCGAAGCATTTTCCGGTAGGGCCGCGTCTCTGGCGACAGCTCCCACGCCCGAAGAGCCAGGAGGGAAAGCCGTGCCTCGTTGGAAAGCTCTTTGGCAGCCGCTCGCGTGGCCCCACAGCCCGTGGGGCTGCGGGCTTTCCGGCGGCCATCAGCCTCGGCGCCACCGGCGCCCACGTGGCGCCGCCGCGCCAGCCTGCGAAGCATTTTCCAGTAGGGCCGCGTCTCTGGCGACAGCTCCCACGCCCGAAGAGCCAGGAGGGAAAGCCATGCCTCGTTGGAAAGCTCTTTGGCAGCCGCTCGCGTGGCCCCACAGCCCGTGGAGCTGCGGGCTTTCCCGGCGGCCGTCAGCCTCGGTGACACCTGCGCCCACGTGGCGCCGCGGCGCCAGCCTGCGAAGCATTTTCCGGTAGGGCCGTGGCTCTGGCGACAGCTCCCACGCCCGAAGAGCCAGGAGGGAAAGCCGTGCCTCGTTGGAAACCTCTTTGGCAGCTGCTCACGTGGCCCCACAGCCCGTGGGGCTGCGGGCTTTCCGGTGGCCGTCAGCCTCGGCGACACCGGCGCCCACGTGGTGCCGCCACGCCAGCCTGCGAAGCATTTTCCGGTAGGGCCGCGGCTTTGGCGACAGCTCCCACGCCCGAAGAGCCAGGAGGGAAAGCCGTGCCTCGTTGGAAAGCACTTTGGCAGCCGCTCGCGTGGCCCCACAGCCCGTGGGGCTGCGGGCTTTCCGGCGGCCGTCAGCCTCGGCGCCACCGGCGCCCACGTGGCGCCGCCGCGCCAGCCTGCGAAGCATTTTCTGGTAGGGCCGCGGCTGTGGCGACAGCTCCCACGCCCGAAGAGCCACGACGGAAAGCCGTGCCTCGTTGGAAAGCTCTTTGGCAGCCGCTCGCGTGGCCCCACAGCCCGTGGGGCTGCGGGCTTTCCGGCGGCCGTCAGCCTCGGCGCCACCGGCGCCCACGTGGCGCCGCCGCGCCAGCCTGCGAAGCATTTTCCGGTAGGGCCGTGGCTCTGGCGACAGCTCCCACGCCCGAAGAGCCAGGAGGGAAAGCCGTGCCTTGTTGGAAAGCTCTTTGGCAGCCGCTCGCGTGGCCCCAGAGCCCGTGGGGCTGCGGGCTTTCCGGCGGCCGTCAGCCTCGGCGACACCTGCGCCCACGTGGCGCCGCGGCGCCAGCCTGCGAAGCATTTTCCGGTAGGGCCGCGGCTCTGGTGACAGCTCCCACGCCCGAAGAGCCAGGAGGGAAAGCCATGCCTCGTTGGAAAGCTCTTTGGCAGCCGCTCGCGTGGCCCCACAGCCCGTGGGGCTGCGGGCTTTCCGGCGGCCGTCAGCCTCGGCGCCACTGGCGCCCACGTGGCGCCGCCGCGCCAGCCTGCGAAGCATTTTCCGGTAGGGCCGCGGCTGTGGCGACAGCTCCCACGCCCGAAGAGCCAGGAGGGAAAGCCGTGCCTCGTTGGAAAGCTCTTTGGCAGCCGCTCGCATGGCCCCATAGCCCGTGGGGCTGCGGGCTTTCCGGCGGCCGTCAGCCTCGGCGACACCAGGGCACACGTGGCGCCGCCGTGCCAGCCTGCGAAGCATTTTCCGGTAGGACCGCGGCTCTGGCGACAGCTCCCACGCCCGAAGAGCCAGGAGGGAAAGCCGTGCCTCGTTGGAAAGCTCTTTGGCAGTTGCTCGCGTGGTCCTACAGCCCGTGGGGCTGCGGGCTTTCCGGCGGCCGTCAGCCTCGGCGACACCGGCGCCCACGTGGCGCCGCCGCGCCAGCCTGCGAAGCATTTTCCGGTAGGGCCGCGTCACTGGCGACAGCTCCCACGCCCGAAGAGCCAGGAGGGAAAGCCGTGCCTCGTTGGAAAGCTCTTTGGCAGCCGCTCGCGTGGCCCCACAGCCCGTGGGGCTGCGGGCTTTCCGGGTGTCCGTCAGCCTCGGCGCCACCGGCGCCCACGTGGCGCCGCCGCGCCAGCCTGCGAAGCATTTTCCGGTAGGGCCGCGTCTCTGGCGACAGCTCCCACGCCCGAAGAGCCAGGAGGGAAAGCCATGCCTCGTTGGAAAGCTCTTTGGCAGCCGCTCGCGTGGCCCCACAGCCCGTGGGGCTGCGGGCTTTCCGGCGGCCGTCAGCCTCGGCGACACCTGCGCCCACGTGGCGCCGCCGCGCCAGCCTGCGAAGCATTTTCCGGTAGGGCCGTGGCTCTGGCGACAGCTCCCACGCCCGAAGAGCCAGGAGGGAAAGCCGTGCCTCGTTGGAAAGCTCTTTGGCAGCCGCTCGCGTGGTCCTACAGCCCGTGGGGCTGCGGGCTTTCCGGCGGCCATCAGCCTCGGCGACACCGGCGCCCACGTGGCGCCGCCGCGCCAGCCTGCGAAGCATTTTCCGGTAGGGCCGCGTCTCTGGCGACAGCTCCCACGCCCGAAGAGCCAGGAGGGAAAGCCGTGCCTCGTTGGAAAGCTCTTTGGCAGCCGCTCGCGTGGCCCCACAGCCCGTGGGGCTGCGGGCTTTCCGGTGTCCGTCAGCCTCGGCGCCACCGGCGCCCACGTGGCGCCGCCGCGCCAGCCTGCGAAGCATTTTCCGGTAGGGCCGCGTCTCTGGCGACAGCTCCCACGCCCGAAGAGCCAGGAGGGAAAGCCATGCCTCGTTGGAAAGCTCTTTGGCAGCCGCTCGTGTGGCCCCACAGCCCGTGGGGCTGCGGGCTTTCCGGCGGCCGTCAGCCTCGGCGACACCTGCGCCCACGTGGCGCCGCGGCGCCAGCCTGCGAAGCATTTTCCGGTAGGGCCGTGGCTCTGGCGACAGCTCCCACGCCCGAAGAGCCAGGAGGGAAAGCCGTGCCTCGTTGGAAACCTCTTTGGCAGCTGCTCACATGGCCCCACAGCCCGTGGGGCTGCGGGCTTTTCCGGTGGCCGTCAGCCTCGGCGACACCGGCGCCCACGTGGTGCCGCCACGCCAGCCTGCGAAGCATTTTCCGGTAGGGCCGCGCCTCTGGCGACAGCTCCCACGCCCGAAGAGCCAGGAGGGAAAGCCGTGCCTCGTTGGAAAGCTCTTTGGCAGCCGCTCGCGTGGCCCCACAGCCCGTGGGGCTGCGGGCTTTCCGGCGGGCGTCAGCCTCGTCGACACCGGCGCCCACGTGGCGCCGCCGCGCCAGCCTGCGAAGCATTTTCCGGTAGGGCCGCGTCTCTGGCGACAGCTCCCACGCCCGAAGAGCCAGGAGGGAAAGCCGTGCCTCGTTGGAAAGCTCTTTGGCAGCCGCTCGCATGGCCCCATAGCCCGTGGGGCTGCGGGCTTTCCGGCGGCCGTCAGCCTCGGCGACACCAGGGCACACGTGGCGCCGCCGCGCCAGCCTGCGAAGCATTTTCCGGTAGGGCCGCGTCTCTGGCGACAGCTCCCACGCCCGAAGAGCCAGGAGGGAAAGCCGTGCCTCGTTGGAAAGCTCTTTGGCAGCCGCTCGCGTGGTCCTACAGCCCGTGGGGCTGCGGGCTTTCCGGCGGAGGTCAGCCTCGGCAACACCGGCGCCCACGTGGCGCCGCCGCGCCAGCCTGCGAAGCATTTTCCGGTAGGGCCGCGTCTCTGGCGACAGCTCCCACGCCCGAAGAGCCAGGAGGGAAAGCCGTGCCTCGTTGGAAAGCTCTTTGGCAGCCGCTCGCGTGGCCCCACAGCCCGTGGGGCTGCGGGCTTTCCGGCGGCCGTCAGCCTCGGCGACACCAGTGCCCACATGGCGCCGCCGCGCCAGCCTGCGAAGCATTTTCCGGTAGGGCCGCGGCTGTGGCGACAGCTCCCACGCCCGAAGAGCCAGGAGGGAAAGCCGTGCCTCGTTGGAAAGCTCTTTGGCAGCCGCTCGCGTGGCCCCACAGCCCGTGGGGCTGCGGGCTTTCCGGCGGCCGTCAGCCTCGGCGCCACTGGCGACCACGTGGCGCCGCCGTGCCAGCCTGCGAAGCATTTTCCGGTAGGGCCGCGTCTCTGGCGACAGCTCCCACGCCCGAAGAGCCAGGAGGGAAAGCCGTGCCTCGTTGGAAAGCTCTTTGGCAGCCGCTCGCGTGGCCCCACAGCCCGTGGGGCTGCGGGCTTTCCGGCGGCCGTCAGCCTCGGCGCCACCTGCGCCCACGTGGCGCCGCGGCGCCAGCCTGCGAAGCATTTTCCGGTAGGGCCGCGGCTCTGGCGACAGCTCCCCCACCCGAAGAGCTAGGAGGGAAAGCCGTGCCTCCTTGGAAAGCTCTTTGGCAGCCGCTCGCGTGGCCCCACAGCCCATGGGGCTGCGGGCTTTCCGGCGGCCGTCAGCCTCGGCGACACCTGCGCCCACGTGGCGCCGCCGCGCCAGCCTGCGAAGCATTTTCCGGTAGGGCCGCGTCTCTGGCGACAGCTCCCACGCCCGAAGAGCCAGGAGGGAAAGCCGTGCCTCGTTGGAAAGCTCTTTGGCAGCCGCTCGCGTGGCCCCACAGCCCGTGGGGCTGCGGGCTTTCCGGCGGCCGTCAGCCTCGGCGCCACCGGCGCCCACGTGGCGCCGCCGCGCCAGCCTGCGAAGCATTTTCCGGTAGGGCCGCGGCTCTGGCGACAGCTCCCACGCCCGAAGAGCCAGGAGGGAAAGCCGTACCTCGTTGGAAAGCTCTTTGGCAGCCGCTCGTATGGCCCCATAGCCCGTGGGGCTGCGGGCTTTCCGGCGGCCATCAGCCTCGGCGACACCAGGGCACACGTGGCGCCGCCGTGCCAGCCTGCGAAGCATTTTCCGGTAGGACCGCGGCTCTGGCGACAGCTCCCACGCCCGAAGAGCCAGGAGGGAAAGCCGTGCCTCGTTGGAAAGCTCTTTGGCAGCCGCTCGCGTGGTCCCAGAGCCCGTGGGGCTGCGGGCTTTCCGGCGGCCGTCAGCCTCGGCGCCACCGGCGCCCACGTGGCGCCGCCGCGCCAGCCTGCGAAGCATTTTCCGGTAGGGCCGCGTCTCTGGCGACAGCTCCCACGCCCGAAGAGCCAGGAGGGAAAGCCGTGCCTCGTTGGAAAGCTCTTTGGCAGCCGCTCGCGTGGCCCCACAGCCCGTGGGGCTGCGGGCTTTCCGGCGGCCGTCAGCCTCGGCGCCACCGGCGCCCACGTGGCGCCGCCGCGCCAGCCTGCGAAGCATTTTCCGGTAGGGCCGCGGCTCTGGCGACAGCTCCCACGCCCGAAGAGCCAGGAGGGAAAGCCGTGCCTCGTTGGAAAGCTCTTTGGCAGCCGCTCGCGTGGCCCCACAGGCGGTGGGGCTGCGGGCTTTCCGGCGGCCGTCAGCCTCGCCGACACCAGTGCCCACGTGGCGCCGCCGCGCCAGCCTGCGAAGCATTTTCCGGTAGGGCCGCGGCTGTGGCGACAGCTCCCACGCCCGAAGAGCCAGGAGGGAAAGCCGTGCCTCGTTGGAAAGCTCTTTGGCAGCCGCTCGCGTGGCCCCACAGCCCGTGGGGCTGCGGGCTTTCCGGCGGCCGTCAGCCTCGGCGCCACCGGCGCCCACGTGGCGCCGCCGCGCCAGCCTGCGAAGCATTTTCCGGTAGGGCCGCGGCTCTGGCGTCAGCTCCCACGCCCGCAGAGCCAGGAGGGAAAGCCGTGCCTCGTTGGAAAGCTCTTTGGCAGCCGCTCGCATGGCCCCATAGCCCGTGGGGCTGCGGGCTTTCCGGCGGCCGTCAGCCTCGGCGACACCAGTACCCACGTGGCGCCGCCGCGCCAGCCTGCGAAGCATTTTCCGGTAGGGCCGCGGCTCTGGCGACAGCTCCCACGCCCGAAGAGCCAGGAGGGAAAGCCGTGCCTCGTTGGAAAGCTCTTTGGCAGCCGCTCGCGTTGTCCTACAGCCCGTGGGGCTGCGGGCTTTCCGGCGGAGGTCAGCCTCGGCAACACCGGCGCCCACGTGGCGCCGCCGCGCCAGCCTGCGAAGCATTTTCCGCTAGGGCCGCGTCTCTGGCGACAGCTCCCACGCCCGAAGAGCCAGGAGGGAAAGCCGTGCCTCGTTGGAAAGCTCTTTGGCAGCCGCTCGCGTGGCCCCACAGCCCGTGGGGCTGCGGGCTTTCAGGCGGCCATCAGCCTCGGCGCCACCGGCGCCCACGTGGCGCCGCCGCGCCAGCCTGCGAAGCATTTTCCGGTAGGGCCGCGTCTCTGGCGACAGCTCCCACGCCCGAAGAGCCAGGAGGGAAAGCCGTGCCTCGTTGGAAAGCTCTTTGGCAGCCGCTCGCGTGGCCCCACAGCCCGTGGGGCTGCGGGCTTTCCGGCGGCCATCAGCCTCGGCGCCACCGGCGACCACGTGGCGCCGCCGCGCCAGCCTGCGAAGCATTTTCCGGTAGGGCCGCGTCTCTGGCGACAGCTCCCACGCCCGAAGAGCCAGGAGGGAAAGCCATGCCTCATTGGAAAGCTCTTTGGCAGCCGCTCGCGTGGCCCCACAGCCCATGGGGCTGCGGGCTTTCCGACGGCCATCAGCCTCGGCGACACCTGCGCCCACGTGGCGCCGCCGCGCCAGCCTGCGAAGCATTTTCCGGTAGGGCCGTGGCTCTGGCGACAGCTCCCACGCCCGAAGAGCCAGGAGGGAAAGCCGTGCCTCGTTGGAAAGCTCTTTGGCAGCTGCTCACGTGGCCCCACAGCCCGTGGGGCTGCGGGCTTTCCGGTGGCCGTCAGCCTCGGCGACACCGGCGCCCACGTGGTGCCGCCACGCCAGCCTGCGAAGCATTTTCCGGTAGGGCCGCGGCTCTGGCGACAGCTCCCACGCCCGAAGAGCCAGGAGGGAAAGCCGTGCCTCGTTGGAAAGCTCTTTGGCAGCCGCTCGCGTGGCCCCACAGCCCGTGGGGCTGCGGGCTTTCCGGCGGCCGTCAGCCTCGGCGCCACCGGCGCCCACGTGGCGCCGCCGCGCCAGCCTGCGAAGCATTTTCCGGTAGGGCCGCGGCTCTGGCGACATCTCCCACGCCCGAAGAGCCAGGAGGGAAAGCCGTGCCTCGTTGGAAAGCTCTTTGGCAGCCGCTCGCATGGCCCCATAGCCCGTGGGGCTGCGGGCTTTCCGGCGGCCGTCAGCCTCGGCGACACCAGGGCACACGTGGCGCCGCCGCGCCAGCCTGCGAAGCATTTTCCGGTAGGGCCGCGTCTCTGGCGACAGCTCCCACGCCCGAAGAGCCAGGAGGGAAAGCTGTGCCTCGTTGGAAAGCTCTTTGGCAGCCGCTCGCGTGGCCCCACAGCCCGTGGGGCTGCGGGCTTTCCGTCGGCCGTCAGCCTCGGCGACACCGGCGCCCACGTGGCGCCGCCGTGCCAGCCTGCGAAGCATTTTCCGGTAGGGCCGCGGCTCTGGCGACAGCTCCCACGCCCAAAGAGCCAGGAGGGAAAGCCATGCCTCGTTGGAAAGCTCTTTGGCAGCCGCTCGCGTGGCCCCACAGCCCGTGGGGCTGCGGGCTTTCCGGCGGCCGTCAGCCTCGGCGACACCTGCGCACACGTGGCGCCGCCGCGCCAGCCTGCGAAGCATTTTCCGGTAGGGCCGCGGCTCTGGCGACAGCTCCCCCACCCGAAGAGCCAGGAGGGAAAGCCGTGCCTCGTTGGAAAGCTCTTTGGCAGCCGCTCGCGTGGCCCCACAGCCCGTGGGGCTGCGGGCTTTCCGGCGGCCGTCAGCCTCGGCGACACCTGCGCCCACGTGGCACCGCCGCGCCAGCCTGCGAAGCATTTTCCGGTAGGGCCGCGGCTGTGGCGACAGCTCCCACGCCCGAAGAGCCAGGAGGGAAAGCCGTGCCTCGTTGGAAAGCTCTTTGGCAGCCGCTCGCGTGGCCCCACAGCCCGTGGGGCTGCGGGCTTTCCGGCGGCCGTCAGCCTCGGCGCCACCGGCGCCCACGTGGCGCCGCCGCGCCAGCCTGCGAAGCATTTTCCGGTAGGGCCGCGGCTCTGGCGTCAGCTCCCACGTCCGAAGAGCCAGGAGGGAAAGCCGTGCCTCGTTGGAAAGCTCTTTGGCAGCCGCTCGCATGGCCCCATAGCCCGTGGGGCTGCGGGCTTTCCGGCGGCCGCCAGCCTCGGCGACACCAGTACCCACGTGGCGCCGCCGCGCCAGCCTGCGAAGCATTTTCCGGTAGGGCCGCGGCTCTGGCGACAGCTCCCACGCCCGAAGAGCCAGGAGGGAAAGCCGTGCCTCGTTGGAAAGCTCTTTGGCAGCCGCTCGCGTTGTCCTACAGCCCGTGGGGCTGCGGGCTTTCCGGCGGAGGTCAGCCTCGGCAACACCGGCGCCCACGTGGCGCCGCCGCGCCAGCCTGCGAAGCATTTTCCGGTAGGGCCGCGTCTCTGGCGACAGCTCCCACGCCCGAAGAGCCAGGAGGGAAAGCCGTGCCTCCTTGGAAAGCTCTTTGGCAGCCGCTCGCGTGGCCCCACAGCCCGTGGGGCTGCGGGCTTTCCGGCGGCCGTCAGCCTCGGCGACACCGGCGCCCACGTGGCGCCGCCGCGCCAGCCTGCGAAGCATTTTCCGGTAGGGCCGCGTATCTGGCGACAGCTCCCACGCCCGAAGAGCCAGGAGGGAAAGCCATGCCTCCTTGGAAAGCTCTTTGGCAGCCGCTCGCGTGACCCCACAGCCCGTGGGGCTGCGGGCTTTCCGGCGGCCGTCAGCCTCGGCGACACCTGCGACCACGTGGCGCCGCCGCGCCAGCCTGCGAAGCATTTTCCGGTAGGGCCGCGTCTCTGGCGACAGCTCCCACGCCCGAAGAGCCAGGAGGGAAAGCCGTGCCTCCTTGGAAAGCTCTTTGGCAGCCGCTCGCGTGGCCCCACAGCCCGTGGGGCTGCGGGCTTTCCGGCGGCCATCAGCCTCGGCGACACCTGCGACCACGTGGTGCCGCCACGCCACCCTGCGAAGCATTTTCCGGTAGGGCCGCGGCTCTGGCCACAGCTCCCACGTCCGAAGAGCCAGGAGGGGAAAGCCGTGCCTCGTTGGAAAGCTCTTTGGCAGCCGCTCGCGTGGCCCCACAGCCCGTGGGGCTGCGGGCTTTCCGGCGGCCGTCAGCCTCGGCGACACCGGCGACCACGTGTTGCCGCCGCGCCAGCCTGAGAAGCATTTTCCGGTAGGGCCGCGTCTCTGGCGACAGCTCCCACGCCCGAAGAGCCAGGAGGGAAAGCCGTGCCTCGTTGGAAAGCTCTTTGGCAGCCGCTCGCGTGGCCCCACAGCCCGTGGGGCTGCGGGCTTTCCGGCGGCCGTCAGCCTCGGCGACACCGGCGCCCACGTGGCGCCGCCGCGCCAGCCTGCGAAGCATTTTCCGGTAGGGCCGCGTCTCTGGCGACAGCTCCCACGCCCGAAGAGCCAGGAGGGAAAGCCATGCCTCGTTGGAAAGCTCTTTGGCAGCCGCTCGCGTGGCCCCACAGCCCGTGGGGCTGCGGGCTTTCCGGCGGCCGTCAGCCTCGGCGACACCTGCGACCACGTGGCGCCGCCGCGCCAGCCTGCGAAGCATTTTCCGGTAGGGCCGCGGCTCTGGTGACAGCTCCCCCACCCGAAGAGCCAGGAGGGAAAGCCGTGCCTCGTTGGAAAGCTCTTTGGCAGCCGCTCGCGTGGCCCCACAGCCCGTGGGGCTGCGGGCTTTCCGGCGGCCGTCAGCCTCGGCGACACCGGCGCCCACGTGGCGCCGCCGCGCCAGCCTGCGAAGCATTTTCCGGTAGGGCCGCGTCTCTGGCGACAGCTCCCACGCCCGAAGAGCCAGGAGGGAAAGCCATGCCTCGTTGGAAAGCTCTTTGGCAGCCGCTCGCGTGGCCCCACAGCCCGTGGGGCTGCGGGCTTTCCGGCGGCCGTCAGCCTCGGCGACACCTGCGACCACGTGGCGCCGCGGCGCCAGCCTGCGAAGCATTTTCCGGTAGGGCCGCGGCTCTGGTGACAGCTCCCCCACCCGAAGAGCCAGGAGGGAAAGCCGTGCCTCGTTGGAAACCTCTTTGGCAGCCGCTCGCGTGGCCCCACAGCCCGTGGGGCTGCGGGCTTTCCGGCGGCCGTCAGCCTCGGCGACACCGGCGACCACGTGGCGCCGCCGCGCCAGCCTGCGAAGCATTTTCCGGTAGGGCCGCGTCTCTGGCGACAGCTCCCACGCCCGAAGAGCCAGGAGGGAAAGCCGTGCCTCGTTGGAAAGATCTTTGGCAGCCGCTCGCGTGGCCCCACAGCCCGTGGGGCTGCGGGCTTTCCGTCGGCCGTCAGCCTCGGCGACACCTGCGCCCACGTGGCGCCGCCGCGCCAGCCTGCGAAGCATTTTCCGGTAGGGCCGCGTCTCTGGCGACAGCTCCCACGCCCGAAGAGCCAGGAGGGAAAGCCGTGCCTCGTTGGAAAGCTCTTTGGCAGCCGCTCGCGTGGCCCCACAGCCCGTGGGGCTGCGGGCTTTCCGGCGGCCGTCAGCCTCGGCGCCACCGGCGCCCATGTGGCGCCGCCGCGCCAGCCTGCGAAGCATTTTCCGGTAGGGCCGCGTCTCTGGCGACAGCTCCCACGCCCGAAGAGCCAGGAGGGAAAGCCGTGCCTCGTTGGAAAGCTCTTTGGCAGCCGCTCGCGTGGCCCCACAGCCCGTGGGGCTGCGGGCTTTCCGGCGGCCGTCAGCCTCGGCGCCACCGGCGACCACGTGGCGCTGCCGCGCCAGCCTGCGAAACATTTTCCGGTAGGGCCGCGTCTCTGGCGACAGCTCCCACGCCCGAAGAGCCAGGAGGGAAAGCCGTGCCTCGTTGGAAAGCTCTTTGGCAGCCGCTCGCGTGGCCCCACAGCCCGTGGGGCTGCGGGCTTTTCGGCGGCCGTCAGCCTCGGCGACACCAGTGCCCACCTGGCGCCGCCGCGCCAGCCTGCGAAGCATTTTCCGGTAGGGCCGCGTCTCTGGCGACAGCTCCCACGCCCGAAGAGCCAGGAGGGAAAGCCGTGCCTCGTTGGAAAGATCTTTGGCAGCTGCTCGAGTGGCCCCACAGCCCGTGGGGCTGCGGGCTTTCCGGCGGCCATCAGCCTCGGCGACACCTGCGACCACGTGGCGCCGCCGCGCCAGCCTGCGAAGCATTTTCCGGTAGGGCCGCGGCTCTGGCCACAGCTCCCACGTCCGAAGAGCCAGGAGGGAAAGCCGTGCCTCGTTGGAAAGCTCTTTGGCAGCCGCTCGCGTGGCCCCACAGCCCGTGGGGCTGCGGGCTTTCCGGCGGCCGTCAGCCTCGGCGACACCTGCGACCACGTGGCGCCGCGGCGCCAGCCTGCGAAGCATTTTCCGGGGCCGCGGCTCTGGTGACAGCTCCCCCACCCGAAGAGCCAGGAGGGAAAGCCGTGCCTCGTTGGAAACCTCTTTGGCAGCCGCTCGCGTGGCCCCACAGCCCGTGGGGCTGCGGGCTTTCCGGCGGCCGTCAGCCTCGGCGACACCTGCGACCACGTGGCACCAGCGCGGCGCCAGCCTGCGAAGCATTTTCCGGTAGGGCCGCGGCTCTGGTGACAGCTCCCCCACCCGAAGAGCCAGGAGGGAAAGCCGTGCCTCGTTGGAAACCTCTTTGGCAGCCGCTCGCGTGGTCCCACAGCCCGTGGGGCTGCGGGCTTTCCGGCGGGCGTCAGCCTCGGCGCCACCGGCGCCCACGTGGCGCCGCCGCGCCAGCCTGCGAAGCATTTTCCGGTAGGGCCGCGTCTCTGGCGACAGCTCCCACGCCCGAAGAGCCAGGAGGGAAAGCCGTGCCTCGTTGGAAACCTCTTTGGCAGCCGCTCGCGTGGCCCCACAGCCCGTGGGGCTGCGGGCTTTCCGGCGGCCGTCAGGCTCGGCGACACCAGTGCCCACGTGGCGCCGCCGCGCCAGCCTGCGAAGCATTTTCCGGTAGGGCCGCGTCTCTGGCGACAGCTCCCACGCCCGAAGAGCCAGGAGGGAAAGCCGTGCCTCATTGGAAAGCTCTTTGGCAGCCGCTCGCGTGGCCCCACAGCCCGTGGGGCTGCGGGCTTTCCGGCGGCCGTCAGCCTCGGCGACACCGGCGACCACGTGGCGCCGCCGCGCCAGCCTGCGAAGCATTTTCCTGTAGGGCCGTGGCTCTGGCGACAGCTCCCACGCCCGAAGAGCCAGGAGGGAAAGCCGTGCCTCGTTGGAAACCTCTTTGGCAGCTGCTCACGTGGCCCCACAGCCCGTGGGGCTGCGGGCTTTCCGGCGGCCGTCAGCCTCGGCGCCACTGGCGCCCACGTGGCGCCGCCGCGCCAGCCTGCGAAGCATTTTCCGGTAGGGCCGCGTCTCTGGCGACAGCTCCCACGCCCGAAGAGCCAGGAGGGACAGCCGTGCCTCGTTGGAAAGCTCTTTGGCAGCCGCTCGCGTGGCCCCACAGCCCGTGGGGCTGCGGGCTTTCCGGCGGCCGTCAGCCTCGGCGCCACCGGCGACCACGTGGCGCCGCCGCGCCAGCCTGCGAAGCATTTTCCGGTAGGGCCGCGTCTCTGGCGACAGCTCCCACGCCCGAAGAGCCAGGAGGGAAAGCCGTGCCTCGTTGGAAAGCTCTTTGGCAGCCCCTCGCGTGGCCCCAGAGCCCGTGGGGCTGCGGGCTTTCCGGCGGCCGTCAGCCTCGGCGCCACCGGCGCCCACGTGGCGCCGCCGCGCCAGCCTGCGAAGCATTTTCCGGTAGGGGCCGCGTCTCTGGCGACAGCTCCCACGCCCGAAGAGCCAGGAGGGAAAGCCATGCCTCGTTGGAAAGCTCTTTGGCAGCCGCTCGCGTGGCCCCACAGCCCGTGGGGCTGCGGGCTTTCCGGCGGCCGTCAGCCTCGGCGACACCTGCGCACACGTGGCGCCGCCACGCCAGCCTGCGAAGCATTTTCCGGTAGGGCCGCGGCTCTGGCGACAGCTCCCACGCCCGAAGAGCCAGGAGGGAAAGCCGTGCCTCGTTGGAAAGCTCTTTGGCAGCCGCTCGCGTGGCCCCACAGCCCGTGGGGCTGCGGGCTTTCCGGCGGCCGTCAGCCTCGGCGACACCGGCGACCACGTGGCGCCGCCGCGCCAGCCTGCGAAGCATTTTCCGGTAGGGCCGCGGCTCTGGCGACAGCTCCCACGCCCGAAGAGCCAGGAGGGAAAGCCGTGCCTCGTTGGAAAGCTCTTTGGCAGCCGCTCGCGTGGCCCCAGAGCCCGTGGGGCTGCGGGCTTTTCGGCGGCCGTCAGCCTCGGCAACACCAGTGCCCACGTGGCGCCGCCGCGCCAGCCTGCGAAGCATTTTCCGGTAGGGCCGCGTCTCTGGCGACAGCTCCCACGCCCGAAGAGCCAGGAGGGAAAGCCGTGCCTCGTTGGAAATCTCTTTGGCAGCTGCTCGAGTGGCCCCACAGCCCGTGGGGCTGCGGGCTTTCCGGCGGCCATCAGCCTCGGCGACACCTGCGACCACGTGGCGCCGCGGCGCCAGCCTGCGAAGCATTTTCCGGTAGGGCTGCGGCTCTGGCCACAGCTCCCACGCCCGAAGAGCCAGGAGGGAAAGCCGTGCCTCATTGGAAAGCTCTTTGGCAGCCGCTCGCGTGGCCCCCACAGCCCGTGGGGCTGCGGGCTTTCCGGCGGCCGTCAGCCTCGGCGACACCTGCGCCCACGTGGCGCCGCCGCGCCAGCCTGCGAAGCATTTTCCGGTAGGGCCGCGGCTGTGGCGAGAGCTCCCACGCCCAAAGAGCCAGGAGGGAAAGCCGTGCCTCGTTGGAAAGCTCTTTGGCAGCCGCTCGCGTGGCCCCACAGCCCGTGGGGCTGCGGGCCTTCCGGCAGCCGTCAGCCTCGGCGCCACCGGCGCCCACGTGTCGCCGCCGCGCCAGCCTGCGAAGCATTTTCCGGTAGGGCCGCGGCTCTGGCGACAGCTCCCACGCCCGAAGAGCCAGGAGGGAAAGCCGTGCCTCGTTGGAAAGCTCTTTGGCAGCCGCTCGCGTGGCCCCACAGCCCGTGGGGCTGCGGGCTTTCCGGCGGCCGTCAGCCTCGGCGCCACCGGCGCCCACGTGGCGCCGCCACGCCAGCCTGCGAAGCAATTTCCGGTAGGGCCGCGGCTGTGGCGACAGCTCCCACGCCCGAAGAGCCAGGAGGGAAAGCCGTGCCTCCTTGGAAAGCTCTTTGGCAGCCGCTCGCGTGGCCCCACAGCCCGTGGGGCTGCGGGCTTTCCGGCGGCCGTCAGCCTGGGCGACACCTGCGCCCACGTGGCGCCGCCGCGCCAGCCTGCGAAGCATTTTCCGGTAGGGCCGCGTCTCTGGCGACAGCTCCCACGCCCGAAGAGCCAGGAGGGAAAGCCGTGCCTCCTTGGAAAGCTCTTTGGCAGCCGCTCGCGTGGCCCCACAGCCCGTGGGGCTGCGGGCTTTCCGTCGGCCGTCAGCCTCGGCGACACCTGCGCCCACGTGGCGCCGCCGCGCCAGCCTGCAAAGCATTTTCCGGTAGGGCCGCGTCTCTGGCGACAGCTCCCACGCCCGAAGAGCCAGGAGGGAAAGCCGTGCCTCGTTGGAAAGCTCTTTGGCAGCCGCTCGCGTGGCCCCACAGCCCGTGGGGCTGCGGGCTTTCCGGCGGCCGTCAGCCTCGGCGCCACCGGCGACCACGTGGCGCTGCCGCGCCAGCCTGCGAAGCATTTTCCGGTAGGGCCGCGTCTCTGGCGACAGCTCCCACGCCCGAAGAGCCAGGAGGGAAAGCCGTGCCTCGTTGGAAAGCTCTTTGGCAGCCGCTCGCGTGGCCCCACAGCCCGTGGGGCTGCGGGCTTTTCGGCGGCCGTCAGCCTCGGCGACACCAGTGCCCACCTGGCGCCGCCGCGCCAGCCTGCGAAGCATTTTCCGGTAGGGCCGCGTCTCTGGCGACAGCTCCCACGCCCGAAGAGCCAGGAGGGAAAGCCGTGCCTCGTTGGAAAGCTCTTTGGCAGCCGCTCGCGTGGCCCCACAGCCCGTGGGGCTGCGGGCTTTCCGTCGGCCGTCAGCCTCGGCGACACCTGCGCCCACGTGGCGCCGCCGCGCCAGCCTGCGAAGCATTTTCCGGTAGGGCCGCGTCTCTGGCGACAGCTCCCACGCCCGAAGAGCCAGGAGGGAAAGCCGTGCCTCCTTGGAAAGCTCTTTGGCAGCCGCTCGCGTGGCCCCACAGCCCGTGGGGCTGCGGGCTTTCCGGCGGCCGTCAGCCTCGGCGACACCTGCGCCCACGTGGCGCCGCCGCGCCAGCCTGCGAAGCATTTTCCGGTAGGGCCGCGGCTCTGGCGACAGCTCCCACGCCCGAAGAGCCAGGAGGGAAAGCCGTGCCTCGTTGGAAAGCTCTTTGGCAGCCGCTCGCGTGGCCCCACAGCCCGTGGGGCTGCGGGCTTTCCGGCGGCCGTCAGCCTCGGCGCCACCGGCGACCACGTGGCGCCGCCGCGCCAGCCTGCGAAGCATTTTCCGGTAGGGCCGCGGCTCTGGCGACAGCTCCCACGCCCGAAGAGCCAGGAGGGAAAGCCGTGCCTCGTTGGAAAGCTCTTTGGCAGCCGCTCGCGTGGCCCCACAGCCCGTGGGGCTGCGGGCTTTCCGGCGGCCGTCAGCCTCGGCGCCACCGGCGACCACGTGGCGCTGCCGCGCCAGCCTGCGAAGCATTTTCCGGTAGGGCCGCGTCTCTGGCGACAGCTCCCACGCCCGAAGAGCCAGGAGGGAAAGCCGTGCCTCGTTGGAAAGCTCTTTGGCAGCCGCTCGCGTGGCCCCACAGCCCATGGGGCTGCGGGCTTTCCGGCGGCCGTCAGCCTCGGCGACACCAGTGCCCACCTGGCGCCGCCGCGCCAGCCTGCGAAGCATTTTCCGGTAGGGCCGCGTCTCTGGCGACAGCTCCCACGCCCGAAGAGCCAGGAGGGAAAGCCGTGCCTCGTTGGAAAGCTCTTTGGCAGCTGCTCGAGTGGCCCCACAGCCCGTGGGGCTGCGGGCTTTCCGGTGGCCATCAGCCTCGGCGACACCTGCGACCACGTGGCGCCGCCGCGCCAGCCTGCGAAGCATTTTCCGGTAGGGCCGCGGCTCTGGCCACAGCTCCCACGTCCGAAGAGCCAGGAGGGAAAGCCGTGCCTCGTTGGAAAGCTCTTTGGCAGCCGCTCGCGTGGCCCCACAGCCCGTGGGGCTGCGGGCTTTCCGGCGGCCGTCAGCCTCGGCGCCACCGGCGCCCACGTGGCGCCGCCGCGCCAGCCTGCGAAGCATTTTCCGGTAGGGCCGCGGCTCTGGCGACAGCTCCCACGCCCGAAGAGCCAGGAGGGAAAGCCATGCCTCGTTGGAAAGCTCTTTGGCAGCCGCTCGCGTGGCCCCACAGCCCGTGGGGCTGCGGGCTTTCCGGCGGCCGTCAGCCTCGGCGACACCTGCGCACACGTGGCGCCGCCACGCCAGCCTGCGAAGCATTTTCCGGTAGGGCCGCGGCTCTGGCGACAGCTCCCACGCCCGAAGAGCCAGGAGGGAAAGCCGTGCCTCGTTGGAAAGCTCTTTGGCAGCCGCTCGCGTGGCCCCACAGCCCGTGGGGCTGCGGGCTTTCCGGCGGCCGTCAGCCTCGGCGACACCGGCGACCACGTGGCGCCGCCGCGCCAGCCTGCGAAGCATTTTCCGGTAGGGCCGCGTCTCTGGCGACAGCTCCCACGCCCGAAGAGCCAGGAGGGAAAGCCGTGCCTCGTTGGAAAGCTCTTTGGCAGCCGCTCACGTGGCCCCAGAGCCCGTGGGGCTGCGGGCTTTTCGGCGGCCGTCAGCCTCGGCAACACCAGTGCCCACGTGGCGCCGCCGCGCCAGCCTGCGAAGCATTTTCCGGTAGGGCCGCGTCTCTGGCGACAGCTCCCACGCCCGAAGAGCCAGGAGGGAAAGCCGTGCCTCGTTGGAAATCTCTTTGGCAGCTGCTCGAGTGGCCCCACAGCCCGTGGGGCTGCGGGCTTTCTGGCGGCCATCAGCCTCGGCGACACCTGCGACCACGTGGCGCCGCGGCGCCAGCCTGCGAAGCATTTTCCGGTAGGGCCGCGGCTCTGGCCACAGCTCCCACGCCCGAAGAGCCAGGAGGGAAAGCCGTGCCTCATTGGAAAGCTCTTTGGCAGCCGCTCGCGTGGCCCCACAGCCCGTGGGGCTGCGGGCTTTCCGGCGGCCGTCAGCCTCGGCGACACCTGCGCCCACGTGGCGCCGCCGCGCCAGCCTGCGAAGCATTTTCCGGTAGGGCCGCGTCTCTGGCGACAGCTCCCACGCCCAAAGAGCCAGGAGGGAAAGCCGTGCCTCGTTGGAAAGCTCTTTGGCAGCCGCTCGCATGGCCCCACAGCCCGTGGGGCTGCGGGCCTTCCGGCAGCCGTCAGCCTCGGCGCCACCGGCGCCCACGTGTCGCCGCCGCGCCAGCCTGCGAAGCATTTTCCGGTAGGGCCGCGGCTCTGGCGACAGCTCCCACGCCCGAAGAGCCAGGAGGGAAAGCCGTGCCTCGTTGGAAAGCTCTTTGGCAGCCGCTCGCGTGGCCCCACAGCCCGTGGGGCTGCGGGCTTTCCGGCGGCCGTCAGCCTCGGCGACACCAGTGCCCACGTGGCGCCGCCACACCAGCCTGCGAAGCATTTTCCGGTAGGGCCGCGGCTGCGGCGACAGCTCCCACGCCCGAAGAGCCAGGAGGGAAAGCCGTGCCTCGTTGGAAAGCTCTTTGGCAGCCGCTCGCGTGGCCCCACAGCCCGTGGGGCTGCGGGCTTTCCGGCGGCCGTCAGGCTCGGCGACACCTGCGACCACGTGGCGCCGCCGCGCCAGCCTGCGAAGCATTTTCCGGTAGGGCCGCGTCTCTGGCGACAGCTCCCACGCCCGAAGAGCCAGGAGGGAAAGCCGTGCCTCCTTGGAAAGCTCTTTGGCAGCCGCTCGCGTGGCCCCACAGCCCGTGGGGCTGCGGGCTTTCCGTCGGCCGTCAGCCTCGGCGACACCTGCGCCCACGTGGCGCCACCGCGCCAGCCTGCGAAGCATTTTCCGGTAGGGCCGCGTCTCTGGCGACAGCTCCCACGCCCGAAGAGCCAGGAGGGAAAGCCGTGCCTCGTTGGAAAGCTCTTTGGCAGCCGCTCGCGTGGCCCCACAGCCCGTGGGGCTGCGGGCTTTCCGGCGGCCGTCAGCCTCGGCGCCACCGGCGCCCACGTGGCGCCGCCGCGCCAGCCTGCGAAGCATTTTCCGGTAGGGCCGCGTCTCTGGCGACAGCTCCCACGCCCGAAGAGCCAGGAGGGAAAGCCGTGCCTCGTTGGAAAGCTCTTTGGCAGCCGCTCGCGTGGCCCCACAGCCCGTGGGGCTGCGGGCTTTCCGGCGGCCGTCAGCCTCGGCGCCACCGGCGACCACGTGGCGCTGCCGCGCCAGCCTGCGAAGCATTTTCCGGTAGGGCCGCGTCTCTGGCGACAGCTCCCACGCCCGAAGAGCCAGGAGGGAAAGCCGTGCCTCGTTGGAAAGCTCTTTGGCAGCCGCTCGCGTGGCCCCACAGCCCGTGGGGCTGCGGGCTTTCCGGCGGCCGTCAGCCTCGGCGCCACCGGCGACCACGTGGCGCTGCCGCGCCAGCCTGCGAAGCATTTTCCGGTAGGGCCGCGTCTCTGGCGACAGCTCCCACGCCCGAAGAGCCAGGAGGGAAAGCCGTGCCTCGTTGGAAAGCTCTTTGGCAGCCGCTCGCGTGGCCCCACAGCCCGTGGGGCTGCGGGCTTTCCGGCGGCCGTCAGCCTCGGCGCCACCGGCGACCACGTGGCGCTGCCGCGCCAGCCTGCGAAGCATTTTCCGGTAGGGCCGCGTCTCTGGCGACAGCTCCCACGCCCGAAGAGCCAGGAGGGAAAGCCGTGCCTCGTTGGAAAGCTCTTTGGCAGCCGCTCGCGTGGCCCCACAGCCCGTGGGGCTGCGGGCTTTTCGGCGGCCGTCAGCCTCGGCGACACCAGTGCCCACCTGGCGCCGCCGCGCCAGCCTGCGAAGCATTTTCCGGTAGGGCCGCGTCTCTGGCGACAGCTCCCACGCCCGAAGAGCCAGGAGGGAAAGCCGTGCCTCGTTGGAAAGCTCTTTGGCAGCCGCTCGCGTGGCCCCACAGCCCGTGGGGCTGCGGGCTTTCCGTCGGCCGTCAGCCTCGGCGACACCTGCGCCCACGTGGCGCCGCCGCGCCAGCCTGCGAAGCATTTTCCGGTAGGGCCGCGTCTCTGGCGACAGCTCCCACGCCCGAAGAGCCAGGAGGGAAAGCCGTGCCTCCTTGGAAAGCTCTTTGGCAGCCGCTCGCGTGGCCCCACAGCCCGTGGGGCTGCGGGCTTTCCGGCGGCCGTCAGCCTCGGCGACACCTGCGCCCACGTGGCGCCGCCGCGCCAGCCTGCGAAGCATTTTCCGGTAGGGCCGCGGCTCTGGCGACAGCTCCCACGCCCGAAGAGCCAGGAGGGAAAGCCGTGCCTCGTTGGAAAGCTCTTTGGCAGCCGCTCGCGTGGCCCCACAGCCCGTGGGGCTGCGGGCTTTCCGGCGGCCGTCAGCCTCGGCGCCACCGGCGACCACGTGGCGCCGCCGCGCCAGCCTGCGAAGCATTTTCCGGTAGGGCCGCGGCTCTGGCGACAGCTCCCACGCCCGAAGAGCCAGGAGGGAAAGCCGTGCCTCGTTGGAAAGCTCTTTGGCAGCCCGCTCGCGTGGCCCCACAGCCCGTGGGGCTGCGGGCTTTCCGGCGGCCGTCAGCCTCGGCGCCACCGGCGACCACGTGGCGCTGCCGCGCCAGCCTGCGAAGCATTTTCCGGTAGGGCCGCGTCTCTGGCGACAGCTCCCACGCCCGAAGAGCCAGGAGGGAAAGCCGTGCCTCGTTGGAAAGCTCTTTGGCAGCCGCTCGCGTGGCCCCACAGCCCATGGGGCTGCGGGCTTTTCGGCGGCCGTCAGCCTCGGCGACACCAGTGCCCACCTGGCGCCGCCGCGCCAGCCTGCGAAGCATTTTCCGGTAGGGCCGCGTCTCTGGCGACAGCTCCCACGCCCGAAGAGCCAGGAGGGAAAGCCGTGCCTCGTTGGAAAGCTCTTTGGCAGCTGCTCGAGTGGCCCCACAGCCCGTGGGGCTGCGGGCTTTCCGGTGGCCATCAGCCTCGGCGACACCTGCGACCACGTGGCGCCGCCGCGCCAGCCTGCGAAGCATTTTCCGGTAGGGCCGCGGCTCTGGCCACAGCTCCCACGTCCGAAGAGCCAGGAGGGAAAGCCGTGCCTCGTTGGAAAGCTCTTTGGCAGCCGCTCGCGTGGCCCCACAGCCCGTGGGGCTGCGGGCTTTCCGGCGGCCGTCAGCCTCGGCGCCACCGGCGCCCACGTGGCGCCGCCGCGCCAGCCTGCGAAGCATTTTCCGGTAGGGCCGCGGCTCTGGCGACAGCTCCCACGCCCGAAGAGCCAGGAGGGAAAGCCATGCCTCGTTGGAAAGCTCTTTGGCAGCCGCTCGCGTGGCCCCACAGCCCGTGGGGCTGCGGGCTTTCCGGCGGCCGTCAGCCTCGGCGACACCTGCGCACACGTGGCGCCGCCACGCCAGCCTGCGAAGCATTTTCCGGTAGGGCCGCGGCTCTGGCGACAGCTCCCACGCCCGAAGAGCCAGGAGGGAAAGCCGTGCCTCGTTGGAAAGCTCTTTGGCAGCCGCTCGCGTGGCCCCACAGCCCGTGGGGCTGCGGGCTTTCCGGCGGCCGTCAGCCTCGGCGACACCGGCGACCACGTGGCGCCGCCGCGCCAGCCTGCGAAGCATTTTCCGGTAGGGCCGCGTCTCTGGCGACAGCTCCCACGCCCGAAGAGCCAGGAGGGAAAGCCGTGCCTCGTTGGAAAGCTCTTTGGCAGCCGCTCACGTGGCCCCAGAGCCCGTGGGGCTGCGGGCTTTTCGGCGGCCGTCAGCCTCTGCAACACCAGTGCCCACGTGGCGCCGCCGCGCCAGCCTGCGAAGCATTTTCCGGTAGGGCCGCGTCTCTGGCGACAGCTCCCACGCCCGAAGAGCCAGGAGGGAAAGCCGTGCCTCGTTGGAAATCTCTTTGGCAGCTGCTCGAGTGGCCCCACAGCCCGTGGGGCTGCGGGCTTTCTGGCGGCCATCAGCCTCGGCGACACCTGCGACCACGTGGCGCCGCGGCGCCAGCCTGCGAAGCATTTTCCGGTAGGGCCGCGGCTCTGGCCACAGCTCCCACGCCCGAAGAGCCAGGAGGGAAAGCCGTGCCTCATTGGAAAGCTCTTTGGCAGCCGCTCGCGTGGCCCCACAGCCCGTGGGGCTGCGGGCTTTCCGGCGGCCGTCAGCCTCGGCGACACCTGCGCCCACGTGGCGCCGCCGCGCCAGCCTGCGAAGCATTTTCCGGTAGGGCCGCGTCTCTGGCGACAGCTCCCACGCCCAAAGAGCCAGGAGGGAAAGCCGTGCCTCGTTGGAAAGCTCTTTGGCAGCCGCTCGCATGGCCCCACAGCCCGTGGGGCTGCGGGCCTTCCGGCAGCCGTCAGCCTCGGCGCCACCGGCGCCCACGTGTCGCCGCCGCGCCAGCCTGCGAAGCATTTTCCGGTAGGGCCGCGGCTCTGGCGACAGCTCCCACGCCCGAAGAGCCAGGAGGGAAAGCCGTGCCTCGTTGGAAAGCTCTTTGGCAGCCGCTCGCGTGGCCCCACAGCCCGTGGGGCTGCGGGCTTTCCGGCGGCCGTCAGCCTCGGCGACACCAGTGCCCACGTGGCGCCGCCACGCCAGCCTGCGAAGCATTTTCCGGTAGGGCCGCGGCTGCGGCGACAACTCCCACGCCCGAAGAGCCAGGAGGGAAAGCCGTGCCTCGTTGGAAAGCTCTTTGGCAGCCGCTCGCGTGGCCCCACAGCCCGTGGGGCTGCGGGCTTTCCGGCGGCCGTCAGGCTCGGCGACACCTGCGACCACGTGGCGCCGCCGCGCCAGCCTGCGAAGCATTTTCCGGTAGGGCCGCGTCTCTGGCGACAGCTCCCACGCCCGAAGAGCCAGGAGGGAAAGCCGTGCCTCCTTGGAAAGCTCTTTGGCAGCCGCTCGCGTGGCCCCACAGCCCGTGGGGCTGCGGGCTTTCCGTCGGCCGTCAGCCTCGGCGACACCTGCGCCCACGTGGCGCCACCGCGCCAGCCTGCGAAGCATTTTCCGGTAGGGCCGCGTCTCTGGCGACAGCTCCCAAGCCCGAAGAGCCAGGAGGGAAAGCCGTGCCTCGTTGGAAAGCTCTTTGGCAGCCGCTCGCGTGGCCCCACAGCCCGTGGGGCTGCGGGCTTTCCGGCGGCCGTCAGCCTCGGCGCCACCGGCGCCCACGTGGCGCCGCCGCGCCAGCCTGCGAAGCATTTTTCCGGTAGGGCCGCGTCTCTGGCGACAGCTCCCACGCCCGAAGAGCCAGGAGGGAAAGCCGTGCCTCGTTGGAAAGCTCTTTGGCAGCCGCTCGCGTGGCCCCACAGCCCGTGGGGCTGCGGGCTTTCCGGCGGCCGTCAGCCTCGGCGCCACCGGCGACCACGTGGCGCTGCCGCGCCAGCCTGCGAAGCATTTTCCGGTAGGGCCGCGTCTCTGGCGACAGCTCCCACGCCCGAAGAGCCAGGAGGGAAAGCCGTGCCTCGTTGGAAAGCTCTTTGGCAGCCGCTCGCGTGGCCCCACAGCCCGTGGGGCTGCGGGCTTTTCGGCGGCCGTCAGCCTCGGCGACACCAGTGCCCACCTGGCGCCGCCGCGCCAGCCTGCGAAGCATTTTCCGGTAGGGCCGCGTCTCTGGCGACAGCTCCCACGCCCGAAGAGCCAGGAGGGAAAGCCGTGCCTCGTTGGAAAGCTCTTTGGCAGCCGCTCGCGTGGCCCCACAGCCCGTGGGGCTGCGGGCTTTCCGTCGGCCGTCAGCCTCGGCGACACCTGCGCCCACGTGGCGCCGCCGCGCCAGCCTGCGAAGCATTTTCCGGTAGGGCCGCGTCTCTGGCGACAGCTCCCACGCCCAAAGAGCCAGGAGGGAAAGCCGTGCCTCCTTGGAAAGCTCTTTGGCAGCCGCTCGCGTGGCCCCACAGCCCGTGGGGCTGCGGGCTTTCCGGCGGCCGTCAGCCTCGGCGACACCTGCGCCCACGTGGCGCCGCCGCACCAGCCTGCGAAGCATTTTCCGGTAGGGCCGCGGCTCTGGCGACAGCTCCCACGCCCGAAGAGCCAGGAGGGAAAGCCGTGCCTCGTTGGAAAGCTCTTTGGCAGCCGCTCGCGTGGCCCCACAGCCCGTGGGGCTGCGGGCTTTCCGGCGGCCGTCAGCCTCGGCGCCACCGGCGACCACGTGGCGCCGCCCGCGCCAGCCTGCGAAGCATTTTCCGGTAGGGCCGCGTCTCTGGCGACAGCTCCCACGCCCGAAGAGCCAGGAGGGAAAGCCGTGCCTCGTTGGAAAGCTCTTTGGCAGCCGCTCGCGTGGCCCCACAGCCCGTGGGGCTGCGGGCTTTCCGGCGGCCGTCAGCCTCGGCGCCACCGGCGACAACGTGGCGCTGCCGCGCCAGCCTGCGAAGCATTTTCCGGTAGGGCCGCGTCTCTGGCGACAGCTCCCACGCCCGAAGAGCCAGGAGGGAAAGCCGTGCCTCGTTGGAAAGCTCTTTGGCAGCCGCTCGCGTGGCCCCACAGCCCATGGGGCTGCGGGCTTTTCGGCGGCCGTCAGCCTCGGCGACACCAGTGCCCACCTGGCGCCGCCGCGCCAGCCTGCGAAGCATTTTCCGGTAGGGCCGCGTCTCTGGCGACAGCTCCCACGCCCGAAGAGCCAGGAGGGAAAGCCGTGCCTCGTTGGAAAGCTCTTTGGCAGCTGCTCGAGTGGCCCCACAGCCCGTGGGGCTGCGGGCTTTCCGGTGGCCATCAGCCTCGGCGACACCTGCGACCACGTGGCGCCGCCGCGCCAGCCTGCGAAGCATTTTCCGTTAGGGCCGCGGCTCTGGCGACAGCTCCCACGTCCGAAGAGCCAGGAGGGAAAGCCGTGCCTCGTTGGAAAGCTCTTTGGCAGCCACTCGCGTGGCCCCACAGCCCGTGGGGCTGCGGGCTTTCCGGCGGCCGTCAGCCTCGGCGACACCTGCGACCACGTGGCGCCGCGGCGCCAGCCTGCGAAGCATTTTCCGGTAGGGCCGCGGCTCTGGTGACAGCTCCCACGCCCGAAGAGCCAGGAGGGAAAGCCGTGCCTCGTTGGAAACCTCTTTGGCAGCCGCTCGCGTGGCCCCACAGCCCGTGGGGCTGCGGGCTTTCCGGCGGCCGTCAGCCTCGGCGACACCTGCGACCACGTGGCGCCGCAGCGCCAGCCTGCGAAGCATTTTCCGGTAGGGCCGCGGCTCTGGTGACAGCTCCCACGCCCGAAGAGCCAGGAGGGAAAGCCGTGCCTCGTTGGAAACCTCTTTGGCAGCCGCTCGCGTGGCCCCACAGCCCGTGGGGCTGCGGGCTTTCCGGTGGCCGTCAGCCTCGGCGACACCGGCGCCCACGTGGTGCCGCCACGCCAGCCTGCGAAGCATTTTCCGGTAGGGCCGCGGCTCTGGCGACAGCTCCCCCACCCGAAGAGCCAGGAGGGAAAGCCGTGCCTCGTTGGAAAGCTCTTTGGCAGCCGCTCGCGTGGCCCCACAGCCCGTGGGGCTGCGGGCTTTCCGGCGGGCGTCAGCCTCGGCGCCACCGGTGCCCACGTGGCGCCGCCGCGCCAGCCTGCGAAGCATTTTCCGGTAGGGCCGCGTCTCTGGCGACAGCTCCCACGCCCGAAGAGCCAGGAGGGAAAGCCGTGCCTCGTTGGAAACCTCTTTGGCAGCCGCTCGCGTGGCCCCACAGCCCGTGGGGCTGCGGGCTTTCCGGCGGCCGTCAGGCTCGGCGACACCAGTGCACACGTGGCGCCGCCGCGCCAGCCTGCGAAGCATTTTCCGGTAGGGCCGCGTCTCTGGCGACAGCTCCCACGCCCGAAGAGCCAGGAGGGAAAGCCGTGCCTCATTGGAAAGCTCTTTGGCAGCCGCTCACGTGGCCCCACAGCCCGTGAGGCTGCGGGCTTTCCGGCGGCCGTCAGCCTCGGCGACACCGGCGACCACGTGGCGCCGCCGCGCCAGCCTGCGAAGCATTTTCCTGTAGGGCCGTGGCTCTGGCGACAGCTCCCACGCCCGAAGAGCCAGGAGGGAAAGCCGTGCCTCGTTGGAAACCTCTTTGGCAGCTGCTCACGTGGCCCCACAGCCCGTGTGGCTGCGGGCTTTCCGGCGGGCGTCAGCCTCGGCGCCACTGGCGCCCACGTGGCGCCGCCGCGCCAGCCTGCGAAGCATTTTCCGGTAGGGCCGCGTCTCTGGCGACAGCTCCCACGCCCGAAGAGCCAGGAGGGACAGCCGTGCCTCGTTGGAAAGCTCTTTGGCAGCCGCTCGCGTGGCCCCACAGCCCGTGGGGCTGCGGGCTTTCCGGCGGCCGTCAGCCTCGGCGCCACCGGCGACCACGTGGTGCCGCCGCGCCAGCCTGCAAAGCATTTTCCGGTAGGGCCGCGTCTCTGGCGACAGCTCCCACGCCCGAAGAGCCAGGAGGGAAAGCCGTGCCTCGTTGGAAAGCTCTTTGGCAGCCCCTCGCGTGGCCCCACAGCCCGTGGGGCTGCGGGCTTTCCGGCGGCCGTCAGCCTCGGCGCCACCGGCGCCCACGTGGCGCCGCCGCGCCAGCCTGCGAAGCATTTTCCGGTAGGGCCGCGGCTCTGGCGACAGCTCCCACGCCCGAAGAGCCAGGAGGGAAAGCCATGCCTCGTTGGAAAGCTCTTTGGCAGCCGCTCGCGTGGCCCCACAGCCCGTGGGGCTGCAGGCTTTCCGGCGGCCGTCAGCCTCGGCGACACCTGCGCACACGTGGCGCCGCCACGCCAGCCTGCGAAGCATTTTCCGGTAGGGCCGCGGCTCTGGCGACAGCTCCCACGCCCGAAGAGCCAGGAGGGAAAGCCGTGCCTCGTTGGAAAGCTCTTTGGCAGCCGCTCGCGTGGCCCCTCAGCCCGTGGGGCTGCGGGCTTTCCGGCGGCCGTCAGCCTCGGCGACACCGGCGACCACGTGGCGCCGCCGCGCCAGCCTGCGAAGCATTTTCCGGTAGGGCCGCGGCTCTGGCGACAGCTCCCACGCCCGAAGAGCCAGGAGGGAAAGCCGTGCCTCGTTGGAAAGCTCTTTGGCAGCCGCTCGCGTGGCCCCACAGCCCGTGGGGCTGCGGGCTTTTCGGCGGCCGTCAGCCTCGGCAACACCAGTGCCCACGTGGCGCCGCCGCGCCAGCCTGCGAAGCATTTTCCGGTAGGGCCGCGTCTCTGGCGACAGCTCCCACGCCCGAAGAGCCAGGAGGGAAAGCCGTGCCTCGTTGGAAATCTCTTTGGCAGCTGCTCGAGTGGCCCCACAGCCCGTGGGGCTGCGGGCTTTCTGGCGGCCATCAGCCTCGGCGACACCTGCGACCACGTGGCGCCGCGGCGCCAGCCTGCGAAGCATTTTCCGGTAGGGCCGCGGCTCTGGCCACAGCTCCCACGCCCGAAGAGCCAGGAGGGAAAGCCGTGCCTCATTGGAAAGCTCTTTGGCAGCCGCTCGCGTGGCCCCACAGCCCGTGGGGCTGCGGGCTTTCCGGCGGCCGTCAGCCTCGGCGACACCTGCGCCCACGTGGCGCCGCCGCGCCAGCCTGCGAAGCATTTTCCGGTAGGGCCGCGTCTCTGGCGACAGCTCCCACGCCCGAAGAGCCAGGAGGGAAAGCCGTGCCTCGTTGGAAAGCTCTTTGGCAGCCGCTCGCATGGCCCCACAGCCCGTGGGGCTGCGGGCCTTCCGGCAGCCGTCAGCCTCGGCGCCACCGGCGCCCACGTGTCGCCGCCGCGCCAGCCTGCGAAGCATTTTCCGGTAGGGCCGCGGCTCTGGCGACAGCTCCCACGCCCGAAGAGCCAGGAGGGAAAGCCGTGCCTCGTTGGAAAGCTCTTTGGCAGCCGCTCGCGTGGCCCCACAGCCCGTGGGGCTGCGGGCTTTCCGGCGGCCGTCAGCCTCGGCGACACCAGTGCCCACGTGGCGCCGCCACGCCAGCCTGCGAAGCATTTTCCGGTAGGGCCGCGGCTGTGGCGACAGCTCCCACGCCCGAAGAGCCAGGAGGGAAAGCCGTGCCTCGTTGGAAAGCTCTTTGGCAGCCGCTCGCGTGGCCCCACAGCCCGTGGGGCTGCGGGCTTTCCGGCGGCCGTCAGGCTCGGCGACACCTGCGACCACGTGGCGCCGCCGCGCCAGCCTGCGAAGCATTTTCCGGTAGGGCCGCGTCTCTGGCGACAGCTCCCACGCCCGAAGAGCCAGGAGGGAAAGCCGTGCCTCCTTGGAAAGCTCTTTGGCAGCCGCTCGCGTGGCCCCACAGCCCGTGGGGCTGCGGGCTTTCCGTCGGCCGTCAGCCTCGGCGACACCTGCGCCCACGTGGCGCCGCCGCGCCAGCCTGCGAAGCATTTTCCGGTAGGGCCGCGTCTCTGGCGACAGCTCCCACGCCCGAAGAGCCAGGAGGGAAAGCCGTGCCTCGTTGGAAAGCTCTTTGGCAGCCGCTCGCGTGGCCCCACAGCCCGTGGGGCTGCGGGCTTTCCGGCGGGCGTCAGCCTCGGCGACACCAGTGCCCACGTGGCGCCGCCACGCCAGCCTGCGAAGCATTTTCCGGTAGGGCCGCGGCTGTGGCGACAGCTCCCACGCCCGAAGAGCCAGGAGGGAAAGCCGTGCCTCGTTGGAAAGCTCTTTGGCAGCCGCTCGCGTGGCCCCACAGCCCGTGGGGCTGCGGGCTTTCCGGCGGCCGTCAGCCTCGGCGACACCTGCGCCCACGTGGCGCCGCCGCGCCAGCCTGCGAAGCATTTTCCGGTAGGGCCGCGGCTCTGGCGACAGCTCCCACGCCCGAAGAGCCAGGAGGGAAAGCCGTGCCTCGTTGGAAAGCTCTTTGGCAGCCGCTCGCGTGGCCCCAGAGCCCGTGGGGCTGCGGGCCTTCCGGTAGCCGTCAGCCTCGGCGCCACCGGCGCCAGCGTGGCGCCGCCGCGCCAGCCTGCGAAGCATTTTCCGGTAGGGCCGCGTCTCTGGCGACAGCTCCCACGCCCGAAGAGCCAGGAGGGAAAGCCGTGCCTCGTTGGAAAGCTCTTTGGCAGCCGCTCGCGTGGCCCCACAGCGCGTGGGGCTGCGGGCTTTCCGGCGGCCGTCAGCCTCGGCGACACCAGTGCCCACGTGGCGCCACCGCGCCAGCCTGCGAAGCATTTTCCGGTAGGGCCGCGGCTGTGGCGACAGCTCCCACGCCCGAAGAGCCAGGAGGGAAAGCCGTGCCTCGTTGGAAAGCTCTTTGGCAGCCGCTCGCGTGGCCCCACAGCCCGTGGGGCTGCGGGCTTTCCGGCGGCCGTCAGCCTCGGCGACACCGGCGCCCACGTGGCGCCGCCGTGCCAGCCTGCGAAGCATTTTCCGGTAGGGCCGCGGCTCTGGCGACAGCTCCCACGCCCGAAGAGCCAGGAGGGAAAGCCGTGCCTCGTTGGAAAGCTCTTTGGCAGCCGCTCGCATGGCCCCATAGCCCGTGGGGCTGCGGGCTTTCCGGCGGCCGTCAGCCTCGGCGACACCAGGGCACACGTGGCGCCGCCGCGCCAGCCTGCGAAGCATTTTCTGGTAGGGCCGCGGCTCTGGCGACAGCTCCCACGCCCGAAGAGCCAGGAGGGAAAGCCGTGCCTCGTTGGAAAGCTCTTTGGCAGCCGCTCGCGTGGTCCTACAGCCCGTGGGGCTGCAGGCTTTCCGGCGGCCGTCAGCCTCGGCGACACCGGCGCCCACGTGGCGCCGCCGCGCCAGCCTGCGAAGCATTTTCCGGTAGGGCCGCGGCTCTGGCGACAGCTCCCACGCCCGAAGAGCCAGGAGGGAAAGCCGTGCCTCGTTGGAAAGCTCTTTGGCAGCCGCTCGCGTGGCCCCACAGCCCGTGGGGCTGCGGGCTTTCCGGCGGCCGTCAGCCTCGGCGACACCTGCGACCACGTGGCGCCGCCGCGCCAGCCTGCGAAGCATTTTCCGGTAGGGCCGCGTCTCTGGTGACAGCTCCCACGCCCGAAGAGCCAGGAGGGAAAGCCGTGCCTCGTTGGAAAGCTCTTTGGCAGCCGCTCGCGTGGCCCCACAGCCCGTGGGGCTGCCAGCTTTCCGGCGGCCGTCAGCCTCGGCGACACCAGGGCACACGTGGCGCTGCCGTGCCAGCCTGCGAAGCATTTTCCGGTAGGACCGCGGCTCTGGCGACAGCTCCCACGCCCGAAGAGCCAGGAGGGAAAGCCGTGCCTCGTTGGAAAGCTCTTTGGCAGCCGCTCGCGTGGTCCTACAGCCCGTGGGGCTGCGGGCTTTCCGGCGGCCGTCAGCCTGGGCGACACCGGCGCCCACGTGGCGCCGCCGCGCCAGCCTGCGAAGCATTTTCCGGTAGGGCCGCGGCTGTGGCGACAGCTCCCACGCCCGAAGAGCCAGGAGGGAAAGCCGTGCCTCGTTGGAAAGCTCTTTGGCAGCCGCTCGCGTGGCCCCACAGCCCGTGGGGCTGCGGGCTTTCCGGTGGCCGTCAGCCTCGGCGACACCGGCGCCTACGTGGCGCCGCCGCGCCAGCCTGCGAAGCATTTTCCGGTAGGGCCGCGTCTCTGGCGACAGCTCCCACGCCCGAAGAGCCAGGAGGGAAAGCCATGCCTCGTTGGAAAGCTCTTTGGCAGCCGCTCGCGTGGCCCCACAGCCCGTGGGGCTGCGGGCTTTCCGGCGGCCGTCAGCCTCGGCGACACCTGCGCCCACGTGGCGCCGCGGCGCCAGCCTGCGAAGCATTTTCCGGTAGGGCCGCGGCTCTGGCGACAGCTCCCCCACCCGAAGAGCCAGGAGGGAAAGCCGTGCCTCGTTGGAAAGCTCTTTGGCAGCCGCTCGCGTGGTCCTACAGCCCGTGGGGCTGCGGGCTTTCCGGCGGCCGTCAGCCTGGGCGCCACCGGCGCCCACGTGGCGCTGCCGCGCCAGCCTGCGAAGCATTTTCCGGTAGGGCCGCGTCTCTGGCGACAGCTCCCACGCCCGAAGAGCCAGGAGGGAAAGCCGTGCCTCGTTGGAAAGCTCTTTGGCAGCCGCTCGCGTGGCCCCACAGCCCGTGGGGCTGCGGGCTTTCCGGCGGCCGTCAGCCTCGGCGACACCGGCGACCACGTGGTGCCGCCGCGCCAGCCTGCGAAGCATTTTCCGGTAGGGCCGCGTCTCTGGCGACAGCTCCCACGCCCGAAGAGCCAGGAGGGAAAGCCGTGCCTCGTTGGAAAGCTCTTTGGCAGCCGCTCGCGTGGCCCCACAGCCCGTGGGGCTGCGGGCTTTCCGGCGGCCGTCAGCCTCGGCGCCACCGGCGCCCACGTGGCGCCGCCGCGCCAGCCTGCGAAGCATTTTCCGGTAGGGCCGCGGCTCTGGCGACAGCTCCCACGCCCGAAGAGCCAGGAGGGAAAGCCATGCCTCGTTGGAAAGCTCTTTGGCAGCCGCTCGCGTGGCCCCACAGCCCGTGGGGCTGCGGGCTTTCCGGCGGCCGTCAGCCTCGGCGACACCTGCGCACACGTGGCGCCGCCACGCCAGCCTGCGAAGCATTTTCCGGTAGGGCCGCGGCTCTGGCGACAGCTCCCACGCCCGAAGAGCCAGGAGGGAAAGCCGTGCCTCGTTGGAAAGCTCTTTGGCAGCCGCTCGCGTGGCCCCACAGCCCGTGGGGCTGCGGGCTTTCCGGCGGCCGTCAGCCTCGGCGACACCGGCGACCACGTGGCGCCGCCGCGCCAGCCTGCGAAGCATTTTCCGGTAGGGCCGCGGCTCTGGCGACAGCTCCCATGCCCGAAGAGCCAGGAGGGAAAGCCGTGCCTCGTTGGAAAGCTCTTTGGCAGCCGCTCGCGTGGCCCCAGAGCCCGTGGGGCTGCGGGCTTTTCGGCGGCCGTCAGCCTCGGCAACACCAGTGCCCACGTGGCGCCGCCGCGCCAGCCTGCGAAGCATTTTCCGGTAGGGCCGCGTCTCTGGCGACAGCTCCCACGCCCGAAGAGCCAGGAGGGAAAGCCGTGCCTCGTTGGAAATCTCTTTGGCAGCTGCTCGAGTGGCCCCACAGCCCGTGGGGCTGCGGGCTTTCTGGCGGCCATCAGCCTCGGCGACACCTGCGACCACGTGGCGCCGCGGCGCCAGCCTGCGAAGCATTTTCCTGTAGGGCCGCGGCTCTGGCCACAGCTCCCACGCCCGAAGAGCCAGGAGGGAAAGCCGTGCCTCATTGGAAAGCTCTTTGGCAGCCGCTCGCGTGGCCCCACAGCCCGTGGGGCTGCGGGCTTTCCGGCGGCCGTCAGCCTCGGCGACACCTGCGCCCACGTGGCGCCGCCGCGCCAGCCTGCGAAGCATTTTCCGGTAGGGCCGCGGCTGTGGCGAGAGCTCCCACGCCCAAAGAGCCAGGAGGGAAAGCCGTGCCTCGTTGGAAAGCTCTTTGGCAGCCGCTCGCGTGGCCCCACAGCCCGTGGGGCTGCGGGCCTTCCGGCAGCCGTCAGCCTCGGCGCCACCGGCGCCCACGTGTCGCCGCCGCGCCAGCCTGCGAAGCATTTTCCGGTAGGGCCGCGGCTCTGGCGACAGCTCCCACGCCCGAAGAGCCAGGAGGGAAAGCCGTGCCTCGTTGGAAAGCTCTTTGGCAGCCGCTCGCGTGGCCCCACAGCCCGTGGGGCTGCGGGCTTTCCGGCGGCCGTCAGCCTCGGCGACACCAGTGCCCACGTGGCGCCGCCACGCCAGCCTGCGAAGCATTTTCCGGTAGGGCCGCGGCTGTGGCGACAGCTCCCACGTCCGAAGAGCCAGGAGGGAAAGCCGTGCCTCGTTGGAAAGCTCTTTGGCAGCCGCTCGCGTGGCCCCACAGCCCGTGGGGCTGCGGGCTTTCCGGCGGCCGTCAGCCTCGGCGACACCTGCGCCCACGTGGCGCCGCCGCGCCAGCCTGCGAAGCATTTTCCGGTAGGGCCGCGTCTCTGGCGACAGCTCCCACACCCGAAGAGCCAGGAGGGAAAGCCATGCCTCCTTGGAAAGCTCTTTGGCAGCCGCTCGCGTGGCCCCACAGCCCGTGGGGCTGCGGGCTTTCCGTCGGCCGTCAGCCTCGGCGACACCTGCGCCCACGTGGCGCCGCCGCGCCAGCCTGCGAAGCATTTTCCGGTAGGGCCGCGTCTCTGGCGACAGCTCCCACGCCCGAAGAGCCAGGAGGGAAAGCCGTGCCTCGTTGGAAAGCTCTTTGGCAGCCGCTCGCGTGGCCCCACAGCCCGTGGGGCTGCGGGCTTTCCGGCGGGCGTCAGCCTCGGCGACACCAGTGCCCACGTGGCGCCGCCACGCCAGCCTGCGAAGCATTTTCCGGTAGGGCCGCGGCTGTGGCGACAGCTCCCACGCCCGAAGAGCCAGGAGGGAAAGCCGTGCCTCGTTGGAAAGCTCTTTGGCAGCCGCTCGCGTGGCCCCACAGCCCGTGGGGCTGCGGGCTTTCCGGCGGCCGTCAGCCTCGGCGACACCTGCGCCCACGTGGCGCCGCCGCGCCAGCCTGCGAAGCATTTTCCGGTAGGGCCGCGGCTCTGGCGACAGCTCCCACGCCCGAAGAGCCAGGAGGGAAAGCCGTGCCTCGTTGGAAAGCTCTTTGGCAGCCGCTCGCGTGGCCCCACAGCCCGTGGGGCTGCGGGCTTTCCGGCGGCCGTCAGCCTCGGCGACACCTGCGACCACGTGGCGCCGCGGCGCCAGCCTGCAAAGCATTTTCCGGTAGGGCCGCGGCTCTGGCGACAGCTCCCATGCCCGAAGAGCCAGGAGGGAAAGCCGTGCCTCGTTGGAAACCTCTTTGGCAGCCGCTCGCGTGGCCCCACAGCCCGTGGGGCTGCGGGCTTTCCGGCGGCCGTCAGCCTCGGCGCCACCGGCGACCACGTGGCGCCGCCGCGCCAGCCTGCGAAGCATTTTCCGGTAGGGCCGCGGCTCTGGCGACAGCTCCCACGCCCGAAGAGCCAGGAGGGAAAGCCGTGCCTCGTTGGAAAGCTCTTTGGCAGCCGCTCGCGTGGCCCCAGAGCCCGTGGGGCTGCGGGCCTTCCGGCAGCCGTCAGCCTCGGCGCCACCGGCGCCAGCGTGGCGCCGCCGCGCCAGCCTGCGAAGCATTTTCCGGTAGGGCCGCGGCTCTGGCGACAGCTCCCACGCCCGAAGAGCCAGGAGGGAAAGCCGTGCCTCGTTGGAAACCTCTTTGGCAGCCGCTCGCGTGGCCCCACAGCCCGTGGGGCTGCGGGCTTTCCGGCGGCCGTCAGGCTCGGCGACACCAGTGCCCACATGGCGCCGCCGCGCCAGCCTGCGAAGCATTTTCCGGTAGGGCCGCGTCTCTGGCGACAGCTCCCACGCCCGAAGAGCCAGGAGGGAAAGCCGTGCCTCATTGGAAAGCTCTTTGGCAGCCGCTCGCGTGGCCCCACAGCCCGTGAGGCTGCGGGCTTTCCGGCGGCCGTCAGGCTCGGCGACACCAGTGCCCACGTGGCGCCGCCGCGCCAGCCTGCGAAGCATTTTCCGGTAGGGCCGCGTCTCTGGCGACAGCTCCCACGCCCGAAGAGCCAGGAGGGAAAGCCGTGCCTCATTGGAAAGCTCTTTGGCAGCCGCTCGCGTGGCCCCACAGCCCGTGAGGCTGCGGGCTTTCCGGCGGCCGTCAGCCTCGGCGACACCGGCGACCACGTGGCGCCGCCGCGCCAGCCTGCGAAGCATTTTCCTGTAGGGCCGTGGCTCTGGCGACAGCTCCCACGCCCGAAGAGCCAGGAGGGAAAGCCGTGCCTCGTTGGAAACCTCTTTGGCAGCTGCTCACGTGGCCCCACAGCCCGTGGGGCTGCGGACTTTCCGGCGGGCGTCAGCCTCGGCGCCACTGGCGCCCACGTGGCGCCGCCGCGCCAGCCTGCGAAGCATTTTCCGGTAGGGCCGCGTCTCTGGCGACAGCTCCCACGCCCGAAGAGCCAGGAGGGACAGCCGTGCCTCGTTGGAAAGCTCTTTGGCAGCCGCTCGCGTGGCCCCACAGCCCGTGGGGCTGCGGGCTTTCCGGCGGCCGTCAGCCTCGGCGCCACCGGCGACCACGTGGTGCCGCCGCGCCAGCCTGCGAAGCATTTTCCGGTAGGGCCGCGTCTCTGGCGACAGCTCCCACGCCCGAAGAGCCAGGAGGGAAAGCCGTGCCTCGTTGGAAAGCTCTTTGGCAGCCCCTCGCGTGGCCCCACAGCCCGTGGGGCTGCGGGCTTTCCGGCGGCCGTCAGCCTCGGCGCCACCGGCGCCCACGTGGCGCCGCCGCGCCAGCCTGCGAAGCATTTTCCGGTAGGGCCGCGGCTCTGGCGACAGCTCCCACGCCCGAAGAGCCAGGAGGGAAAGCCATGCCTCGTTGGAAAGCTCTTTGGCAGCCGCTCGCGTGGCCCCACAGCCCGTGGGGCTGCAGGCTTTCCGGCGGCCGTCAGCCTCGGCGACACCTGCGCACACGTGGCGCCGCCACGCCAGCCTGCGAAGCATTTTCCGGTAGGGCCGCGGCTCTGGCGACAGCTCCCACGCCCGAAGAGCCAGGAGGGAAAGCCGTGCCTCGTTGGAAAGCTCTTTGGCAGCCGCTCGCGTGGCCCCACAGCCCGTGGGGCTGCGGGCTTTCCGGCGGCCGTCAGCCTCGGCGACACCTGTGACCACGTGGCGCCGCCGCGCCAGCCTGCGAAGCATTTTCCGGTAGGGCCGCGGCTCTGGCGACAGCTCCCACGCCCGAAGAGCCAGGAGGGAAAGCCGTGCCTCGTTGGAAAGCTCTTTGGCAGCCGCTCGCGTGGCCCCAGAGCCCGTGGGGCTGCGGGCTTTTCGGCGGCCGTCAGCCTCGGCGACACCAGTGCCCACGTGGCGCCGCCGCGCCAGCCTGCGAAGCATTTTCCGGTAGGGCCGCGTCTCTGGCGACAGCTCCCACGCCCGAAGAGCCAGGAGGGAAAGCCGTGCCTCGTTGGAAATCTCTTTGGCAGCTGCTCGAGTGGCCCCACAGCCCGTGGGGCTGCGGGCTTTCTGGCGGCCATCAGCCTCGGCGACACCTGCGACCACGTGGCGCCGCGGCGCCAGCCTGCGAAGCATTTTCCGGTAGGGCCGCGGCTCTGGCCACAGCTCCCACGCCCGAAGAGCCAGGAGGGAAAGCCGTGCCTCATTGGAAAGCTCTTTGGCAGCCGCTCGCGTGGCCCCACAGCCCGTGGGGCTGCGGGCTTTCCGGCGGCCGTCAGCCTCGGCGACACCTGCGACCACGTGGCGCCGCCGCGCCAGCCTGCGAAGCATTTTCCGGTAGGGCCGCGTCTCTGGCGACAGCTCCCACGCCCGAAGAGCCAGGAGGGAAAGCCGTGCCTCCTTGGAAAGCTCTTTGGCAGCCGCTCGCGTGGCCCCACAGCCCGTGGGGCTGCGGGCTTTCCGTCGGCCGTCAGCCTCGGCGACACCTGCGCCCACGTGGCGCCGCCGCGCCAGCCTGCGAAGCATTTTCCGGTAGGGCCGCGTCTCTGGCGACAGCTCCCACGCCCGAAGAGCCAGGAGGGAAAGCCGTGCCTCGTTGGAAAGCTCTTTGGCAGCCGCTCGCGTGGCCCCACAGCCCGTGGGGCTGCGGGCTTTCCGGCGGGCGTCAGCCTCGGCGACACCAGTGCCCACGTGGCGCCGCCACGCCAGCCTGCGAAGCATTTTCCGGTAGGGCCGCGGCTGTGGCGACAGCTCCCACGCCCGAAGAGCCAGGAGGGAAAGCCGTGCCTCGTTGGAAAGCTCTTTGGCAGCCGCTCGCGTGGCCCCGCAGCCCGTGGGGCTGCGGGCTTTCCGGCGGTCGTCAGCCTCGGCGACACCTGCGCCCACGTGGCGCCGCCGCGCCAGCCTGCGAAGCATTTTCCGGTAGGGCCGCGGCTCTGGCGACAGCTCCCACGCCCGAAGAGCCAGGAGGGAAAGCCGTGCCTCGTTGGAAAGCTCTTTGGCAGCCGCTCGCGTGGCCCCACAGCCCGTGGGGCTGCGGGCTTTCCGGCGGCCGTCAGCCTCGGCGACACCTGCGACCACGTGGCGCCGCACCGCCAGCCTGCAAAGCATTTTCCGGTAGGGCCGCGGCTCTGGCGACAGCTCCCACGCCCGAAGAGCCAGGAGGGAAAGCCGTGCCTCGTTGGAAACCTCTTTGGCAGCCGCTCGCGTGGCCCCACAGCCCGTGGGGCTGCGGGCTTTCCGGCGGCCGTCAGCCTCGGCGCCACCGGCGACCACGTGGCGCCGCCGCGCCAGCCTGCGAAGCATTTTCCGGTAGGGCCGCGGCTCTGGCGACAGCTCCCACGCCCGAAGAGCCAGGAGGGAAAGCCGTGCCTCGTTGGAAAGCTCTTTGGCAGCCGCTCGCGTGGCCCCAGAGCCCGTGGGGCTGCGGGCCTTCCGGTAGCCGTCAGCCTCGGCGCCACCGGCGCCAGCGTGGCGCCGCCGCGCCAGCCTGCGAAGCATTTTCCGGTAGGGCCGCGTCTCTGGCGACAGCTCCCACGCCCGAAGAGCCAGGAGGGAAAGCCGTGCCTCGTTGGAAAGCTCTTTGGCAGCCGCTCGCGTGGCCCCACAGCCCGTGGGGCTGCGGGCTTACCGGCGGCCGTCAGCCTCGGCGACACCAGTGCCCACGTGGCGCCGCCGCGCCAGCCTGCGAAGCATTTTCCGGTAGGGCCGCGGCTGTGGCGACAGCTCCCACGCCCGAAGAGCCAGGAGGGAAAGCCGTGCCTCGTTGGAAAGCTCTTTGGCAGCCGCTCGCGTGGCCCCACAGCCCGTGGGGCTGCGGGCTTTCCGGCGGCCGTCAGCCTCGGCGACACCGGCGCCCACGTGGCGCCGCCGCGCCAGCCTGCGAAGCATTTTCCGGTAGGGCCGCGGCTCTGGCGACAGCTCCCACGCCCGAAGAGCCAGGAGGGAAAGCCGTGCCTCGTTGGAAAGCTCTTTGGCAGCCGCTCGCATGGCCCCACAGCCCGTGGGGCTGCGGGATTTCCGGCGGCCGTCAGCCTCGGCGACACCAGGGCACACGTGGCGCCGCCGCGCCAGCCTGCGAAGCATTTTCTGGTAGGGCCGCGTCTCTGGTGACAGCTCCCACGCCCGAAGAGCCAGGAGGGAAAGCCGTGCCTCGTTGGAAAGCTCTTTGGCAGCCGCTCGCGTGGCCCCACAGCCCGTGGGGCTGCGGGCTTTCCGGCGGCCGTCAGCCTCGGCGACACCAGGGCACACGTGGCGCTGCCGTGCCAGCCTGCGAAGCATTTTCCGGTAGGACCGCGGCTCTGGCGACAGCTCCCACGCCCGAAGAGCCAGGAGGGAAAGCCGTGCCTCGTTGGAAAGCTCTTTGGCAGCCGCTCGCGTGGTCCTACAGCCCGTGGGGCTGCGGGCTTTCCGGCGGCCGTCAGCCTGGGCGACACCGGCGCCCACGTGGCGCCGCCGCGCCAGCCTGCGAAGCATTTTCCGGTAGGGCTGCGGCTGTGGCGACAGCTCCCACGCCCGAAGAGCCAGGAGGGAAAGCCGTGCCTCGTTGGAAAGCTCTTTGGCAGCCGCTCGCGTGGCCCCACAGCCCGTGGGGCTGCGGGCTTTCCGGTGGCCGTCAGCCTCGGCGACACCGGCGCCTACGTGGCGCCGCCGCGCCAGCCTGCGAAGCATTTTCCGGTAGGGCCGCGTCTCTGGCGACAGCTCCCACGCCCGAAGAGCCAGGAGGGAAAGCCATGCCTCGTTGGAAAGCTCTTTGGCAGCCGCTCGCGTGGCCCCACAGCCCGTGGGGCTGCGGGCTTTCCGGCGGCCGTCAGCCTCGGCGACACCTGCGACCACGTGGCGCCGCGGCGCCAGCCTGCGAAGCATTTTCCGGTAGGGCCGCGTCTCTGGCGACAGCTCCCCCACCCGAAGAGCCAGGAGGGAAAGCCGTGCCTCGTTGGAAAGCTCTTTGGCAGCCGCTCGCGTGGCCCCACAGCCCGTGGGGCTGCGGGCTTTCCGGCGGCCGTCAGCCTCGGCGACACCGGCGCCCACGTGGCGCCGCCGCGCCAGCCTGCGAAGCATTTTCCGGTAGGGCCGCGTCTCTGGTGACAGCTCCCACGCCCGAAGAGCCAGGAGGGAAAGCCGTGCCTCGTTGGAAAGCTCTTTGGCAGCCGCTCGCGTGGCCCCAGAGCCCGTGGGGCTGCGGGCTTTCCGGCGGCCGTCAGCCTGGGCGCCACCGGCGCCCACGTGGCGCTGCCGCGCCAGCCTGCGAAGCATTTTCCGGTAGGGCCGCGTCTCTGGCGACAGCTCCCACGCCCGAAGAGCCAGGAGGGAAAGCCGTGCCTCGTTGGAAAGCTCTTTGGCAGCCGCTCGCGTGGCCCCACAGCCCGTGGGGCTGCGGGCTTTCCGGCGGCCGTCAGCCTCGGCGACACCGGCGACCACGTGGTGCCGCCGCGCCAGCCTGCGAAGCATTTTCCGGTAGGGCCGCGTCTCTGGCGACAGCTCCCACGCCCAAAGAGCCAGGAGGGAAAGCCGTGCCTCGTTGGAAAGCTCTTTGGCAGCCGCTCGCGTGGCCCCACAGCCCGTGGGGCTGCGGGCTTTCCGGCGGCCGTCAGCCTCGGCGCCACCGGCGCCCACGTGGCGCCGCCGCGCCAGCCTGCGAAGCATTTTCCGGTAGGGCCGCGGCTCTGGCGACAGCTCCCACGCCCGAAGAGCCAGGAGGGAAAGCCGTGCCTCGTTGGAAAGCTCTATGGCAGCCGCTCGCGTGGCCCCACAGCCCGTGGGGCTGCGGGCTTTCCGGCGGCCGTCAGCCTCGGCGACACCTGCGCCCACGTGGCGCCGCCGCGCCAGCCTGCGAAGCATTTTCCGGTAGGGCCGCGGCTCTGGCGACAGCTCCCACGCCCGAAGAGCCAGGAGGGAAAGCCGTGCCTCGTTGGAAAGCTCTTTGGCAGCCGCTCGCGTGGCCCCACAGCCCGTGGGGCTGCGGGCTTTCCGGCGGCCGTCAGCCTCGGCGACACCTGCGACCACGTGGCGCCGCGGCGCCAGCCTGCAAAGCATTTTCCGGTAGGGCCGCGTCTCTGGCGACAGCTCCCACGCCCGAAGAGCCAGGAGGGAAAGCCGTGCCTCGTTGGAAACCTCTTTGGCAGCCGCTCGCGTGGCCCCACAGCCCGTGGGGCTGCGGGCTTTCCGGCGGCCGTCAGCCTCGGCGCCACCGGCGACCACGTGGCGCCGCCGCGCCAGCCTGCGAAGCATTTTCCGGTAGGGCCGCGGCTCTGGCGACAGCTCCCACGCCCGAAGAGCCAGGAGGGAAAGCCGTGCCTCGTTGGAAAGCTCTTTGGCAGCCGCTCGCGTGGCCCCAGAGCCCGTGGGGCTGCGGGCCTTCCGGCAGCCGTCAGCCTCGGCGCCACCGGCGCCAGCGTGGCGCCGCCGCGCCAGCCTGCGAAGCATTTTCCGGTAGGGCCGCGTCTCTGGCGACAGCTCCCACGCCCGAAGAGCCAGGAGGGAAAGCTGTGCCTCGTTGGAAAGCTCTTTGGCAGCCGCTCGCGTGGCCCCACAGCCCGTGGGGCTGCGGGCTTTCCGGCGGAGGTCAGCCTCGGCAACACCGGCGCCCACGTGGCGCCGCCGCGCCAGCCTGCGAAGCATTTTCCGGTAGGGCCGCGGCTGTGGCGACAGCTCCCACGCCCGAAGAGCCAGGAGGGAAAGCCGTGCCTCGTTGGAAAGCTCTTTGGCAGCCGCTCGCGTGGCCCCACAGCCCGTGGGGCTGCGGGCTTTCCGTCGGCCGTCAGCCTCGGCGACACCGGCGCCCACGTGGCGCCGCCGCGCCAGCCTGCGAAGCATTTTCCGGTAGGGCCGCGGCTCTGGCGACAGCTCCCACGCCCGAAGAGCCAGGAGGGAAAGCCGTGCCTCGTTGGAAAGCTCTTTGGCAGCCGCTCGCATGGCCCCATAGCCCGTGGGGCTGCGGGCTTTCCGGTGGCCGTCAGCCTCGGCGACACCAGGGCACACGTGGCGCCGCCGCGCCAGCCTGCGAAGCATTTTCTGGTAGGGCCGCGTCTCTGGCGACAGCTCCCACGCCCGAAGAGCCAGGAGGGAAAGCCGTGCCTCGTTGGAAAGCTCTTTGGCAGCCGCTCACGTGGCCCCAGAGCCCGTGGGGCTGCGGGCCTTCCGGCAGCCGTCAGCCTCGGCGCCACCGGCGCCAGCGTGGCGCCGCCGCGCCAGCCTGCGAAGCATTTTCCGGTAGGGGCCGCGTCTCTGGCGACAGCTCCCACGCCCGAAGAGCCAGGAGGGAAAGCCGTGCCTCGTTGGAAAGCTCTTTGGCAGCCGCTCGCGTGGCCCCACAGCCCGTGGGGCTGCGGGCTTTCCGGCGGCCGTCAGCCTCGGCGACACCAGTGCCCACGTGGCGCCGCCGCGCCAGCCTGCGAAGCATTTTCCGGTAGGGCCGCGGCTGTGGCGACAGCTCCCACGCCCGAAGAGCCAGGAGGGAAAGCCGTGCCTCGTTGGAAAGCTCTTTGGCAGCCGCTCGCGTGGCCCCACAGCCCGTGGGGCTGCGGGCTTTCCGGCGGCCGTCAGCCTCGGCGACACCGGCGCCCACGTGGCGCCGCCGCGCCAGCCTGCGAAGCATTTTCCGGTAGGGCCGCGGCTCTGGCGACAGCTCCCACGCCCGAAGAGCCAGGAGGGAAAGCCGTGCCTCGTTGGAAAGCTCTTTGGCAGCCGCTCGCATGGCCCCATAGCCCGTGGGGCTGCGGGCTTTCCGGTGGACGTCAGCCTCGGCGACACCAGGGCACACGTGGCGCCGCCGCGCCAGCCTGCGAAGCATTTTCTGGTAGGGCCGCGGCTCTGGCGACAGCTCCCACGCCCGAAGAGCCAGGAGGGAAAGCCGTGCCTCGTTGGAAAGCTCTTTGGCAGCCGCTCGCGTGGTCCTACAGCCCGTGGGGCTGCGGGCTTTCCGGCGGCCGTCAGCCTCGGCGACACCGGCGCCCACGTGGCGCCGCCGCGCCAGCCTGCGAAGCATTTTCCGGTATGGCCGCGGCTCTGGCGACAGCTCCCACGCCCGAAGAGCCAGGAGGGAAAGCCGTGCCTCGTTGGAAAGCTCTTTGGCAGCCGCTCGCGTGGCCCCACAGCCCGTGGGGCTGCGGGCTTTCCGGCGGCCGTCAGCCTCGGCGACACCTGCGACCACGTGGCGCCGCCGCGCCAGCCTGCGAAGCATTTTCCGGTAGGGCCGCGGCTGTGGCGACAGCTCCCACGCCCGAAGAGCCAGGAGGGAAAGCCGTGCCTCCTTGGAAAGCTCTTTGGCAGCCGCTCGCGTGGCCCCACAGCCCGTGGGGCTGCCAGCTTTCCGGCGGCCGTCAGCCTCGGCGACACCAGGGCACACGTGGCGCTGCCGTGCCAGACTGCGAAGCATTTTCCGGTAGGACCGCGGCTCTGGCGACAACTCCCACGCCCGAAGAGCCAGGAGGGAAAGCCGTGCCTCGTTGGAAAGCTCTTTGGCAGCCGCTCGCGTGGTCCTACAGCCCGTGGGGCTGCAGGCTTTCCGGCGGCCGTCAGCCTGGGCGACACCGGCGCCCACGTGGCGCCGCCGCGCCAGCCTGCGAAGCATTTTCCGGTAGGGCCGCGGCTGTGGCGACAGCTCCCACGCCCGAAGAGCCAGGAGGGAAAGCCGTGCCTCGTTGGAAAGCTCTTTGGCAGCCGCTCGCGTGGCCCCACAGCCCGTGGGGCTGAGGGCTTTCCGGTGGCCGTTAGCCTCGGCGACACCGGCGCCTACGTGGCGCCGTCGCGCCAGCCTGCGAAGCATTTTCCGGTAGGGCCGCGTCTCTGGCGACAGCTCCCACGCCCGAAGAGCCAGGAGGGAAAACCATGCCTCGTTGGAAAGCTCTTTGGCAGCCGCTCGCGTGGCCCCACAGCCCGTGGGGCTGCGGGCTTTCCGGCGGCCGTCAGCCTCGGCGACACCTGCGACCACGTGGCGCCGCGGCGCCAGCCTGCGAAGCATTTTCCGGTAGGGCCGCGGCTCTGGCGACAGCTCCCCCACCCGAAGAGCCAGGAGGGAAAGCCGTGCCTCGTTGGAAACCTCTTTGGCAGCCGCTCGCGTGGCCCCACAGCCCGTGGGGCTGCGGGCTTTCCGGCGGCCGTCAGCCTCGGCGACACCGGCGCCCACGTGTCGCCGCCGCGCCAGCCTGCGAAGCATTTTCCGGTAGGGCCGCGTCTCTGGTGACAGCTCCCACGCCCGAAGAGCCAGGAGGGAAAGCCGTGCCTCGTTGGAAAGCTCTTTGGCAGCCGCTCGCGTGGCCCCAGAGCCCGTGGGGCTGCGGGCTTTCCGGCGGCCGTCAGCCTGGGCGCCACCGGCGCCCACGTGGCGCCGTCGCGCCAGCCTGCGAAGCATTTTCCGGTAGGGCCGCGTCTCTGGCGACAGCTCCCACGCCCGAAGAGCCAGGAGGGAAAGCCGTGCCTCGTTGGAAAGCTCTTTGGCAGCCGCTCTCGTGGTCCTACAGCCCGTGGGGCTGCGGGCTTTCCGGTGGCCGTCAGCCTCGGCGCCACCGGCGCCCACGTGGCGCCGCCGCGCCAGCCTGCGAAGCATTTTCCGGTAGGGCCGCGTCTCTGGCGACAGCTCCCACGCCCGAAGAGCCAGGAGGGAAAGCCGTGCCTCGTTGGAAAGCTCTTTGGCAGCCGCTCGCGTGGCCCCACAGCCCGTGGGGCTGCGGGCTTTCCGGCGGCCGTCAGCCTCGGCGACACCGGCGCCCACGTGGCGCCGCCGCGCCAGCCTGCGAAGCATTTTCCGGTAGGGCCGCGGCTGTGGCGACAGCTCCCACGCCCGAAGAGCCAGGAGGGAAAGCCATGCCTCGTTGGAAAGCTCTTTGGCAGCCGCTCGCGTGGCCCCACAGCCCATGGGGCTGCGGGCTTTCCGGCGGCCGTCAGCCTCGGCGACACCTGCGCCCACGTCGCGCCGCGGCGCCAGCCTGCGAAGCATTTTCCGGGGTAGGGCCGCGTCTCTGGCGACAGCTCCCACGCCCGAAGAGCCAGGAGGGAAAGCGTGCCTCGTTGGAAAGCTCTTTGGCAGCCGCTCGCGTGGCCCCACAGCCCGTGGGGCTGCGGGCTTTCCGGCGGCCGTCAGCCTCGGCGACACCGGCGCCACGTGGCGCCGCCGCGCCAGCCTGCGAAGCATTTTCCGGTAGGGCCGTGGCTCTGGCGACAGCTCCCACGCCCGAAGAGCCAGGAGGGAAAGCCGTGCCTCGTTGGAAAGCTCTTTGGCAGCCGCTCTCGTGGTCCTACAGCCCGTGGGGCTGCGGGCTTTCCGGCGGCCATCAGCCTCGGCGACACCGGCGCCCACGTGGCGCCGCCGCGCCAGCCTGCGAAGCATTTTCCGGTAGGGCCGCGTCTCTGGCGACAGCTCCCACGCCCGAAGAGCCAGGAGGGAAAGCCGTGCCTCGTTGGAAAGCTCTTTGGCAGCCGCTCGCGTGGCCCCACAGCCCGTGGGGCTGCGGGCTTTCCGGTGTCCGTCAGCCTCGGCGCCACCGGCGCCCACGTGGCGCCGCCGCGCCAGCCTGCGAAGCATTTTCCGGTAGGGCCGCGTCTCTGGCGACAGCTCCCACGCCCGAAGAGCCAGGAGGGAAAGCCATGCCTCGTTGGAAAGCTCTTTGGCAGCCGCTCGCGTGGCCCCACAGCCCGTGGGGCTGCGGGCTTTCCGGCGGCCGTCAGCCTCGGCGACACCAGGGCACACGTGGCGCCGCGGCGCCAGCCTGCGAAGCATTTTCCGGTATGGCCGTGGCTCTGGCGACAGCTCCCACGCCCGAAGAGCCAGGAGGGAAAGCCGTGCCTCGTTGGAAAGCTCTTTGGCAGCCGCTCGCGTGGTCCTACAGCCCGTGGGGCTGCGGGCTTTCCGGCGGCCGTGAGCCTCGGCGACACCGGCGCCCACGTGGCGCCGCCGCGCCAGCCTGCGAAGCATTTTCCGTTAGGGCCGCGTCTCTGGCGACAGCTCCCACGCCCGAAGAGCCAGGAGGGAAAGCCGTGCCTCGTTGGAAAGCTCTTTGGCAGCCGCTCGCGTGGCCCCACAGCCCGTGGGGCTGCGGGCTTTCCGGCGGCCATCAGCCTCGGCGACACCTGCGACCACGTGGCGCCGCCGCGCCAGCCTGCGAAGCATTTTCCGGTAGGGCCGCGGCTCTGGCGACAGCTCCCCCACCCGAAGAGCCAGGAGGGAAAGCCGTGCCTCGTTGGAAAGCTCTTTGGCAGCCGCTCGCGTGGCCCCACAGCCCGTGGGGCTGCGGGCTTTCCGGCGGCCGTCAGCCTCGGCGACACCTGCGCCCACGTGGCGCCGCCGCGCCAGCCTGCGAAGCATTTTCCGGTAGGGCCGCGTCTCTGGCGACAGCTCCCACGCCCGAAGAGCCAGGAGGGAAAGCCGTGCCTCGTTGGAAAGCTCTTTGGCAGCCGCTCGCGTGGCCCCACAGCCCGTGGGGCTGCGGGCTTTCTGGCGGCCGTCAGCCTCGGCGCCACCGGCGCCCATGTGGCGCCGCCGCGCCAGCCTGCGAAGCATTTTCCGGTAGGGCCGCGGCTGTGGCGACAGCTCCCACGCCCGAAGAGCCAGGAGGGAAAGCCGTGCCTCGTTGGAAAGCTCTTTGGCAGCCGCTCGTATGGCCCCATAGCCCGTGGGGCTGCGGGCTTTCCGGCGGCCATCAGCCTCGGCGAGACCAGTGCCCACGTGGCGCCGCCGTGCCAGCCTGCGAAGCATTTTCCGGTAGGACCGCGGCTCTGGCGACAGCTCCCACGCCCGAAGAGCCAGGAGGGAAAGCCGTGCCTCGTTGGAAAGCTCTTTGGCAGTTGCTCGCGTGGTCCTACAGCCCGTGGGGCTGCGGGCTTTCCGGCGGCCGTCAGCCTCGGCGCCACCGGCGCCCACGTGGCGCCGCCGCGCCAGCCTGCGAAGCATTTTCCGGTAGGGCCGCGGCTCTGGTGACAGCTCCCACGCCCGAAGAGCCAGGAGGGAAAGCCATGCCTCGTTGGAAAGCTCTTTGGCAGCCGCTCGCGTGGCCCCACAGCCCGTGGGGCTGCGGGCTTTCCGGCGGCCGTCAGCCTCGGCGACACCTGCGCCCACGTGGCGCCGCGGCGCCAGCCTGCGAAGCATTTTCCGGTAGGGCCGTGGCTCTGGCGACAGCTCCCACGCCCGAAGAGCCAGGAGGGAAAGCCGTGCCTTGTTGGAAAGCTCTTTGGCAGCCGCTCGCGTGGCCCCACAGCCCGTGGGGCTGCGGGCTTTCCGGCGGCCGTCAGCCTCCGCGACACCTGTGCCCACATGGCGCCGCCGCGCCAGCCTGCGAAGCATTTTCCGGTAGGGCCGCGTCTCTGGCGACAGCTCCCACGCCCGAAGAGCCAGGAGGGAAAACCATGCCTCGTTGGAAAGCTCTTTGGCAGCCGCTCGCGTGGCCCCACAGCCCGTGGGGCTGCGGGCTTTCCGGTGTCCGTTAGCCTCGGCGCCACCGGCGCCCACGTGGCGCCGCCGCGCCAGCCTGCGAAGCATTTTCCGGTAGGGCCGCGTCTCTGGCGACAGCTCCCACGCCCGAAGATCCAGGAGGGAAAGCCGTGCCTCGTTGGAAAGCTCTTTGGCAGCCGCTCGCGTGGCCCCACAGGCGGTGGGAACTGCGGGCTTTCCGGCGGCCGTCAGCCTCGGCGACACCTGCGACCACGTGGCGCCGCCGCGCCAGCCTGCGAAGCATTTTCCGGTAGGGCCGCGGCTCTGGCGACAGCTCCCCCACCCGAAGAGCCAGGAGGGAAAGCCGTGCCTCGTTGGAAAGCTCTTTGGCAGCCGCTCGCGTGGCCCCACAGCCCGTGGGGCTGCGGGCTTTCCGGCGGCCGTCAGCCTCGGCGACACCTGCGCCCACGTGGCGCCGCCGCGCCAGCCTGCGAAGCATTTTCCGGTAGGGCCGCGTCTCTGGCGACAGCTCCCACGCCCGAAGAGCCAGGAGGGAAAGCCGTGCCTCGTTGGAAAGCTCTTTGGCAGCCGCTCGCGTGGCCCCACAGCCCGTGGGGCTGCGGGCTTTCTGGCGGCCGTCAGCCTCGGCGCCACCGGCGCCCATGTGGCGCCGCCGCGCCAGCCTGCGAAGCATTTTCCGGTAGGGCCGCGGCTGTGGCGACAGCTCCCACGCCTGAAGAGCCAGGAGGGAAAGCCGTGCCTCGTTGGAAAGCTCTTTGGCAGCCGCTCGTATGGCCCCATAGCCCGTGGGGCTGCGGGCTTTCCGGCGGCCATCAGCCTCGGCGAGACCAGTGCCCACGTGGCGCCGCCGTGCCAGCCTGCGAAGCATTTTCCGGTAGGACCGCGGCTCTGGCGACAGCTCCCACGCCCGAAGAGCCAGGAGGGAAAGCCGTGCCTCGTTGGAAAGCTCTTTGGCAGTTGCTCGCGTGGTCCTACAGCCCGTGGGGCTGCGGGCTTTCCGGCGGCCGTCAGCCTCGGCGCCACCGGCGCCCACGTGGCGCCGCCGCGCCAGCCTGCGAAGCATTTTCCGGTAGGGCCGCGTCTCTGGTGACAGCTCCCACGCCCGAAGAGCCAGGAGGGAAAGCCATGCCTCTTTGGAAAGCTCTTTGGCAGCCGCTCGCGTGGCCCCACAGCCCGTGGGGCTGCGGGCTTTCCGGCGGCCGTCAGCCTCGGCGACACCTGCGCCCACGTGGCGCCGCGGCGCCAGCCTGCGAAGCATTTTCCGGTAGGGCCGTGGCTCTGGCGACAGCTCCCACGCCCGAAGAGCCAGGAGGGAAAGCCGTGCCTTGTTGGAAAGCTCTTTGGCAGCCGCTCGCGTGGCCCCACAGCCCGTGGGGCTGCGGGCTTTCCGGCGGCCGTCAGCCTCGGCGACACCTGTGCCCACATGGCGCCGCCGCGCCAGCCTGCGAAGCATTTTCCGGTAGGGCCGCGTCTCTGGCGACAGCTCCCACGCCCGAAGAGCCAGGAGGGAAAACCGTGCCTCGTTGGAAAGCTCTTTGGCAGCCGCTCGCGTGGCCCCACAGCCCGTGGGGCTGCGGGCTTTCCGGTGTCCGTTAGCCTCGGCGCCACCGGCGCCCACGTGGCGCCGCCGCGCCAGCCTGCGAAGCATTTTCCGGTAGGGCCGCGTCTCTGGCGACAGCTCCCACGCCCGAAGATCCAGGAGGGAAAGCCGTGCCTCGTTGGAAAGCTCTTTGGCAGCCGCTCGCGTGGCCCCACAGGCGGTGGAACTGCGGGCTTTCCGGCGGCCGTCAGCCTCGGCGACACCAGTGCCCACGTGGCGCCGCCGCGCAAGCCTGCGACGCATTTTCCGGTAGGGCCGCGGCTGTGGCGACAGCTCCCACGCCCGAAGAGCCAGGAGGGAAAGCCGTGCCTCGTTGGAAAGCTCTTTGGCAGCCGCTCGCGTGGCCCCACAGCCCGTGGGGCTGCGGGCTTTCCGGCGGCCGTCAGCCTCGGCGCCACCGGCGCCCACGTGGCGCCGCCGCGCCAGCCTGCGAAGCATTTTCCGGTAGGGCCGCGGCTCTGGCGTCAGCTCCCACGCCCGAAGAGCCAGGAGGGAAAGCCGTGCCTCGTTGGAAAGCTCTTTGGCAGCCGCTCGCATGGCCCCATAGCCCTTGGGGCTGCGGGCTTTCCGGCGGCCGTCAGCCTCGGCGACACCAGTACCCACGTGGCGCCGCCGCGCCAGCCTGCGAAGCATTTTCCGGTAGGGCCGCGGCTCTGGCGACAGCTCCCACGCCCGAAGAGCCAGGAGGGAAAGCCGTGCCTCGTTGGAAAGCTCTTTGGCAGCCGCTCGCGTTGTCCTACAGCCCGTGGGGCTGCGGGCTTTCCGGCAGAGGTCAGCCTCGGCAACACCGGCGCCCACGTGGCGCCGCCGCGCCAGCCTGCGAAGCATTTTCCGGTAGGGCCGCGGCTCTGGCCACAGCTCCCACGCCCGAAGAGCCAGGAGGGAAAGCCGTGCCTCGTTGGAAACCTCTTTGGCAGCCGCTCGCGTGGCCCCACAGCCCGTGGGGCTGCGGGCTTTCCGTCGGCCGTCAGCCTCGGCGACACCTGCGCCCACGTGGCGCCGCCGCGCCAGCCTGCAAAGCATTTTCCGGTAGGGCCGCGTCTCTGGCGACAGCTCCCACGCCCGAAGAGCCAGGAGGGAAAGCCGTGCCTCGTTGGAAAGCTCTTTGGCAGCCGCTCGCGTGGCCCCACAGCCCGTGGGGCTGCGGGCTTTCCGGCGGCCGTCAGCCTCGGCGACACCTGCGACCACGTGGCGCCGCCGCGCCAGCCTGCGAAGCATTTTCCGGTAGGGCCGCGGCTCTGGCGAAAGCTCCCCCACCCGAAGAGCCAGGAGGGAAAGCCGTGCCTCGTTGGAAAGCTCTTTGGCAGCCGCTCGCGTGGCCCCACAGCCCGTGGGGCTGCGGGCTTTCCGGCGGCCGTCAGCCTCGGCGACACCTGCGCCCACGTGGCGCCGCCGCGCCAGCCTGCGAAGCATTTTCCGGTAGGGCCGCGTCTCTGGCGACAGCTCCCACGCCCGAAGAGCCAGGAGGGAAAGCCGTGCCTCGTTGGAAAGCTCTTTGGCAGCCGCTCGCGTGGCCCCACAGCCCGTGGGGCTGCGGGCTTTCCGGCGGCCGTCAGCCTCGGCGACACCGGCGCCCACGTGGCGCCGCCGCGCCAGCCTGCGAAGCATTTTCCGGTAGGGCCGCGGCTGTGGCGACAGCTCCCACGCCCGAAGAGCCAGGAGGGAAAGCCGTGCCTCGTTGGAAAGCTCTTTGGCAGCCGCTCGCGTGGCCCCACAGCCCGTGGGGCTGCGGGCTTTCTGGCGGCCGTCAGCCTCGGCGCCACCGGCGCCCACGTGGCGCCGCCGCGCCAGCCTGCGAAGCATTTTCCGGTAGGGCCGCGGCTGTGGCGACAGCTCCCACGCCCGAAGAGCCAGGAGGGAAAGCCGTGCCTCGTTGGAAAGCTCTTTGGCAGCCGCTCGTATGGCCCCATAGCCCGTGGGGCTGCGGGCTTTCCGGCGGCCGTCAGCCTCGGCGACACCAGTGCCCACGTGGCGCCGCCGTGCCAGCCTGCGAAGCATTTTCCGGTAGGACCGCGGCTCTGGCGACAGCTCCCACGCCCGAAGAGCCAGGAGGGAAAGCCGTGCCTCGTTGGAAAGCTCTTTGGCAGTTGCTCGCGTGGTCCTACAGCCCGTGGGGCTGCGGGCTTTCCGGCGGCCGTCAGCCTCGGCGCCACCGGCGCCCACGTGGCGCCGCGGCGCCAGCCTGCGAAGCATTTTCCGGTAGGGCCGTGGCTCTGGCGACAGCTCCCACGCCCGAAGAGCCAGGAGGGAAAGCCGTGCCTCGTTGGAAAGCTCTTTGGCAGCCGCTCGCGTGGCCCCACAGCCCGTGGGGCTGCGGGCTTTCCGGCGGCCGTCAGCCTCGGCGACACCTGCGCCCACGTGGCGCCGCCGCGCCAGCCTGCGAAGCATTTTCCGGTAGGGCCGCGTCTCTGGCGACAGCTCCCACGCCCGAAGAGCCAGGAGGGAAAACCGTGCCTCGTTGGAAAGCTCTTTGGCAGCCGCTCGCATGGCCCCACAGCCCGTGGGGCTGCGGGCTTTCCGGTGTCCGTTAGCCTCGGCGCCACCGGCGCCCACGTGGCGCCGCCGCGCCAGCCTGCGAAGCATTTTCCGGAAGGGCCGCGTCTCTGGCGAGAGCTCCCACGCCCGAAGAGCCAGGAGGGAAAGCCATGCCTCGTTGGAAAGCTCTTTGGCAGCCGCTCGCGTGGCCCCACAGCCCGTGGGGCTGCGGGCTTTCCGGCGGCCGTCAGCCTCGGCGACACCGGCGCCCACGTGGCGCCGCCGCGCCAGCCTGCGAAGCATTTTCCGGTAGGGCCGTGGCTCTGGCGACAGCTCCCACGCCCGAAGAGCCAGGAGGGAAAGCCGTGCCTCGTTGGAAAGCTCTTTGGCAGCCGCTCGTGTGGCCCCACAGCCCGTGGGTCTGCGGGCTTTCCGGCGGCCGTCAGGCTCGGCGACACCTGCGACCAAGTGGCGCCGCCGCGCCAGCCTGCGAAGCATTTTCCGGTAGGGCCGCGTCTCTGGCGACAGCTCCCACGCCCGAAGAGCCAGGAGGGAAAGCCGTGCCTCGTTGGAAAGCTCTTTGGCAGCCGCTCGCGTGGCCCCACAGCCCATGGGGCTGCGGGCTTTCCGGCGGCCGTCAGCCTCGGCGACACCAGTGCCCACGTGGCGCCGCCGCGCCAGCCTGCGACGCATTTTCCGGTAGGGCCGCGGCTGTATCGACAGCTCCCACGCCCGAAGAGCCAGGAGGGAAAGCCGTGCCTCGTTGGAAAGCTCTTTGGCAGCCGCTCGCGTGGCCCCACAGCCCGTGGGGCTGCGGGCTTTCCGGCGGCCGTCAGCCTCGGCGCCACCGGCGCCCACGTGGCGCCGCCGCGCCAGCCTGCGAAGCATTTTCCGGTAGGCCGCGGCTCTGGCGTCAGCTCCCACGCCCGAAGAGCCAGGAGGGAAAGCCGTGCCTCGTTGGAAAGCTCTTTGGCAGCCGCTCGCATGGCCCCATAGCCCTTGGGGCTGCGGGCTTTCCGGCGGCCGTCAGCCTCGGCGACACCAGTACCCACGTGGCGCCGCCGCGCCAGCCTGCGAAGCATTTTCCGGTAGGGCCGCGGCTCTGGCGACAGCTCCCACGCCCGAAGAGCCAGGAGGGAAAGCCGTGCCTCGTTGGAAAGCTCTTTGGCAGCCGCTCGCGTTGTCCTACAGCCCGTGGGGCTGCGGGCTTTCCGGCGGAGGTCAGCCTCGGCAACACCGGCGCCCACGTGGCGCCGCCGCGCCAGCCTGCGAAGCATTTTCCGGTAGGGCCGCGGCTCTGGCCACAGCTCCCACGCCCGAAGAGCCAGGAGGGAAAGCCGTGCCTCATTGGAAAGCTCTTTGGCAGCCGCTCGCGTGGCCCCACAGCCCGTGGGGCTGCGGGCTTTCCGGCGGCCGTCAGCCTCGGCGACACCGGCGCCCACGTGGCGCCGCCGCGCCAGCCTGCGAAGCATTTTCCGGTAGGGCCGCGTCTCTGGCGACAGCTCCCACGCCCGAAGAGCCAGGAGGGAAAGCCATGCTTCGTTGGAAAGCTCTTTGGCAGCCGCTCGCGTGGCCCCACAGCCCGTGGGGCTGCGGGCTTCTCGGCGGCCGTCAGCCTCGGCGACACCTGCGACCACGTGGCGCCGCCGCGCCAGCCTGCGAAGCATTTTCCGGTAGGGCCGCGGCTCTGGCGAAAGCTCCCCCACCCGAAGAGCCAGGAGGGAAAGCCGTGCCTCGTTGGAAAGCTCTTTGGCAGCCGCTCGCGTGGCCCCACAGCCCGTGGGGCTGCGGGCTTTCCGGCGGCCGTCAGCCTCGGCGACACCTGCGCCCACGTGGCGCCGCCGCGCCAGCCTGCGAAGCATTTTCCGGTAGGGCCGCGTCTCTGGCGACAGCTCCCACGCCCGAAGAGCCAGGAGGGAAAGCCGTGCCTCGTTGGAAAGCTCTTTGGCAGCCGCTCGCGTGGCCCCACAGCCCGTGGGGCTGCGGGCTTTCCGGCGGCCGTCAGCCTCGGTGACACCGGCGCCCACGTGGCGCCGCCGCGCCAGCCTGCGAAGCATTTTCCGGTAGGGCCGCGGCTGTGGCGACAGCTCCCACGCCCGAAGAGCCAGGAGGGAAAGCCGTGCCTCGTTGGAAAGCTCTTTGGCAGCCGCTCGCGTGGCCCCACAGCCCGTGGGGCTGCGGGCTGTCCGGCGGCTGTCAGCCTCGGCGACACCGGCGCCCACGTGGCGCCGCCGCGCCAGCCTGCGAAGCATTTTCCGGTAGGGCCGCGGCTGTGGCGACAGCTCCCACGCCCGAAGAGCCAGGAGGGAAAGCCATGCCTCGTTGGAAAGCTCTTTGGCAGCCGCTCGCATGGCCCCATAGCCCGTGGGGCTGCGGGCTTTCCGGCGGCCATCAGCCTCGGCGACACCAGGGCACACGTGGCGCTGCCGTGCCAGCCTGCGAAGCATTTTCCGGTAGGACCGCGGCTCTGGCGACAGCTCCCACGCCCGAAGAGCCAGGACGGAAAGCCGTGCCTCGTTGGAAAGCTCTTTGGCAGCCGCTCGCGTGGTCCTACAGCCCGTGGGGCTGCGGGCTTTCCGGCGGCCGTCAGCCTCGGCGACACCGGCGCCCACGTGGCGCCGCCGCGCCAGCCTGCGAAGCATTTTCCGGTAGGGCCGCGGCTCTGGCGACAGCTCCCACGCCCGAAGAGCCAGGAGGGAAAGCCGTGCCTCGTTGGAAACCTCTTTGGCAGCCGCTCGCGTGGCCCCACAGCCCGTGGGGCTGCGGGCTTTCCGGCGGCCGTCAGCCTCGGCGACACCTGCGCCCACGTGGCGCCGCCGCGCCAGCCTGCGAAGCATTTTCCGGTAGGGCCGCGGCTCTGGCGACAGCTCCCACGCCCGAAGAGCCAGGAGGGAAAGCCGTGCCTCGTTGGAAACCTCTTTGGCAGCCGCTCGCGTGGCCCCACAGCCCGTGGGGCTGCGGGCTTTCCGTCGGCCGTCAGCCTCGGCGACACCTGCGCACACGTGGCGCCGCCGCGCCAGCCTGCGAAGCATTTTCCGGTAGGGCCGCGTCTCTGGCGACAGCTCCCACGCCCGAAGAGCCAGGAGGGAAAGCCGTGCCTCGTTGGAAAGCTCTTTGGCAGCCGCTCGCGTGGCCCCACAGCCCGTGGGGCTGCGGGCTTTCCGGCGGCCGTCAGCCTCGGCGCCACCGGCGACCACGTGGTGCCGCCGCGCCAGCCTGCGAAGCATTTTCCGGTAGGGCCGCGTCTCTGGCGACAGCTCCCACGCCCGAAGAGCCAGGAGGGAAAGCCGTGCCTCGTTGGAAAGCTCTTTGGCAGCCGCTCGCGTGGCCCCACAGCCCGTGGGGCTGCGGGCTTTCCGGCGGCCGTCAGCCTCGGCGCCACCGGCGCCCACGTGGCGCCGCCGCGCCAGCCTGCGAAGCATTTTCCGGTAGGGCCGCGTCTCTGGCGACAGCTCCCACGCCCGAAGAGCCAGGAGGGAAAGCCATGCCTCGTTGGAAAGCTCTTTGGCAGCCGCTCGCGTGGCCCCACAGCCCGTGGGGCTGCGGGCTTTCCGGCGGCCGTCAGCCTCGGCGACACCTGCGACCACGTGGCGCCGCCGAGCCAGCCTGCGAAGCATTTTCCGGTAGGGCCGCGGCTCTGGTGACAGCTCCCCCACCCGAAGAGCCAGGAGGGAAAGCCGTGCCTCGTTGGAAACCTCTTTGGCAGCCGCTCGCGTGGCCCCACAGCCCGTGGGGCTGCGGGCTTTCCGTCGGCCGTCAGCCTCGGCGACACCTGCGCCCACGTGGCGCCGCCGCGCCAGCCTGCGAAGCATTTTCCGGTAGGGCCGCGGCTCTGGCGACAGCTCCCACGCCCGAAGAGCCAGGAGGGAAAGCCGTGCCTCCTTGGAAAGCTCTTTGGCAGCCGCTCGCGTGGCCCCACAGCCCGTGGGGCTGCGGGCTTTCCGTCGGCCGTCAGCCTCGGCGACACCAGTGCCCACGTGGCGCCGCCGCGCCAGCCTGCGAAGCATTTTCCGGTAGGGCCGCGTCTCTGGCGACAGCTCCCACGCCCGAAGAGCCAGGAGGGAAAGCCGTGCCTCGTTGGAAAGCTCTTTGGCAGCCGCTCGCGTGGCCCCACAGCCCGTGGGGCTGCGGGCTTTCCGGCGGCCGTCAGCCTCGGCGCCACCGGCGCCCACGTGGCGCCGCCGCGCCAGCCTGCGAAGCATTTTCCGGTAGGGCCGCGTTTCTGTCGACAGCTCCCACGCCTGAAGAGCCAGGAGGGAAAGCCATGCCTCGTTGGAAAGCTCTTTGGCAGCCGCTCGCGTGGCCCCACAGCCCGTGGGGCTGCGGGCTTTCCGGCGGCCGTCAGCCTCGGCGACACCTGCGACCACGTGGCGCCGCGGCGCCAGCCTGCAAAGCATTTTCCGGTAGGGCCGCGTCTCTGGTGACAGCTCCCTCACCCGAAGAGCCAGGAGGGAAAGCCGTGCCTCGTTGGAAACCTCTTTGGCAGCCGCTCGCGTGGCCCCACAGCCCGTGGGGCTGCGGGCTTTCCGTCGGCCGTCAGCCTCGGCGACACCGGCGCCCACGTGGCGCCGCCGCGCCAGCCTGCGAAGCATTTTCCGGTAGGGCCGCGTCTCTGGCGACAGCTCCCACGCCCGAAGAGCCAGGAGGGAAAGCCGTGCCTCGTTGGAAAGCTCTTTGGCAGCCGCTCGCATGGCCCCACAGCCCGTGGGGCTGCGGGCTTTCCGGCGGCCGTCAGCCTCGGCGCCACCGGCGCCCACGTGGCGCCGCCGCGCCAGCCTGCGAAGCATTTTCCGGTAGGGCCGCGTCTCTGGCGACAGCTCCCACGCCCGAAGAGCCAGGAGGGAAAGCCGTGCCTCGTTGGAAACCTCTTTGGCAGCTGCTCACGTGGCCCCACAGCCCGTGGGGCTGCGGGCTTTCCGGTGGCCGTCAGCCTCAGCGACACCGGCGCCCACGTGGTGCCGCCACGCCACCCTGCGAAGCATTTTCCGGTAGGGCCGCGGCTCTGGCGACAGCTCCCCCACCAGAAGAGCCAGGAGGGAAAGCCGTGCCTCGTTGGAAAGCTCTTTGGGAGCCGCTCGCGTGGCCCCACAGCCCGTGGGGCTGCGGGCTTTCCGGTGGCCGTCAGCCTCGGCGCAACCGGCGCCCACGTGGCGCCGCCGCGCCAGCCTGCGAAGCATTTTCCGGTAGGGCCGCGTCTCTGGCGACAGCTCCCACGCCCGAAGAGCCAGGAGGGAAAGCCGTGCCTCGTTGGAAACCTCTTTGGCAGCCGCTCGCGTGGCCCCACAGCCCGTGGGGCTGCGGGCTTTCCGGCGGCCGTCAGGCTCGGCGACACCAGTGCCCACGTGGCGCCGCCGCGCCAGCCTGCGAAGCATTTTCCAGTAGGGCCGCGTCTCTGGCGACAGCTCCCACGCCCAAAGAGCCAGGAGGGAAAGCCGTGCCTCATTGGAAAGCTCTTTGGCAGCCACTCGCGTGGCCCCACAGCCCGTGGGGCTGCGGGCTTTCCGGCGGCCGTCAGCCTCGACGCCACCGGCGACCACGTGGCGCCGCCGCGCCAGCCTGCGAAGCATTTTCCGGTAGGGCCGCGGCTCTGGTGACAGCTCCCACGCCCGAAGAGCCAGGAGGGAAAGCCGTGCCTCGTTGGAAAGCTCTTTGGCAGCCGCTCGCGTGGCCCCACAGCCCGTGGGGCTGCGGGCTTTCCGGCGGCCGTCAGGCTCGGCGACACCTGCGACCACGTGGCGCCGCGGGGCCAGCCTGCGAAGCATTTTCCGGTAGGGCCGCGTCTCTGGCGAGAGCTCCCACGCCCGAAGAGCCAGGAGGGAAAGCCGTGCCTCGTTGGAAAGCTCTTTGGCAGCCGCTCGCGTGGCCCCACAGCCCGTGGGGCTGCGGGCTTTCCGGCGGCCGTCAGCCTCGGCGCCACCGGCCCCCACGTGGCACCGCCGCACCAGCCTGCGAAGCATTTTCCGGTAGGGCCGCGTCTCTGGCGACAGCTCCCACGCCCGAAGAGCCAGGAGGGAAAGCCATGCCTCGTTGGAAAGCTCTTTGGCAGCCGCTCGCGTGGCCCCACAGCCCGTGGGGCTGCGGGCTTTCCGGCGGCCGTCAGCCTTGGCGCCACCGGCGACCACGTGGTGCCGCCGCGCCAGCCTGCGAAGCATTTTCCGGTAGGGCCGCGTCTCTGGCGACAGCTCCCATGCCCGAAGAGCCAGGAGGGAAAGCCGTGCCTCGTTGGAAAGCTCTTTGGCAGCCGCTCGCGTGGCCCCACAGCCCGTGGGGCTGCGGGCTTTCCGGCGGCCGTCAGCCTCAGCGCCACCGGCGCCCACGTGGCGCCGCCGCGCCAGCCTGCGAAGCATTTTCCGGTAGGGCCGCGTCTCTGGCGACAGCTCCCACGCCCGAAGAGCCAGGAGGGAAAGCCATGCCTCGTTGGAAAGCTCTTTGGCAGCCGCTCGCGTGGCCCCACAGCCCGTGGGGCTGCGGGCTTTCCGGCGGCCGTCAGCCTCGGCGACACCTGCGCCCACGTGGCGCCGCCGCGCCAGCCTGCGAAGCATTTTCCGGTAGGGCCGCGGCTCTGGCGACAGCTCCCACGCCCGAAGAGCCAGGAGGGAAAGCCGTGCCTCATTGGAAAGCTCTTTGGCAGCCGCTCGCGTGGCCCCACAGCCCGTGGGGCTGCGGGCTTTCCGGCGGCCGTCAGCCTCGGCGACACCGGCGCCCACGTGGCGCCGCCGCGCCAGCCTGCGAAGCATTTTCCGGTAGGGCCGCGTCTCTGGCGACAGCTCCCACGCCCGAAGAGCCAGGAGGGAAAGCCGTGCCTCGTTGGAAAGCTCTTTGGCAGCCGCTCGCGTGGCCCCACAGCCCGTGGGGCTGCGGGCTTTCCGGCGGCCGTCAGCCTCGGCGCCACCGGCGACCACGTGGTGCCGCCGCGCCAGCCTGCGAAGCATTTTCCGGTAGGGCCGCGGCTCTGGCGACAGCTCCCACGCCCGAAGAGCCAGGAGGGAAAGCCGTGCCTCGTTGGAAAGCTCTTTGGCAGCCGCTCGCGTGGCCCCACAGCCCGTGGGGCTGCGGGCTTTCCGGCGGCCATCAGCCTCGGCGACACCGGCGCCCACGTGGCGCCGCCGCGCCAGCCTGCGAAGCATTTTCCGGTAGGGCCGCGTCTCTGGCGACAGCTCCCACGCCCGAAGAGCCAGGAGGGAAAGCCGTGCCTCGTTGGAAAGCTCTTTGGCAGCCGCTCGCGTGGCCCCACAGCCCGTGGGGCTGCGGGCTTTCCGGCGGCCGTCAGCCTCGGCGCCACCGGCGACCACGTGGTGCCGCCGCGCCAGCCTGCGAAGCATTTTCCGGTAGGGCCGCGGCTCTGGCGACAGCTCCCACGCCCGAAGAGCCAGGAGGGAAAGCCGTGCCTCGTTGGAAAGCTCTTTGGCAGCCGCTCGCGTGGCCCCACAGCCCGTGGGGCTGCGGGCTTTCCGGCGGCCGTCAGCCTCGGCGCCACCGGCGCCCACGTGGCGCCGCCGCGCCAGCCTGCGAAGCATTTTCCGGTAGGGCCGCGTCTCTGGCGACAGCTCCCACGCCCGAAGAGCCAGGAGGGAAAGCCGTGCCTCGTTGGAAAGCTCTTTGGCAGCCGCTCGCGTGGCCCCACAGCCCGTGGGGCTGCGGGCTTTCCGGCGGCCGTCAGCCTCGGCGCCACCGGCGACCACGTGGTGCCGCGGCGCCAGCCTGCGAAGCATTTTCCGGTAGGGCCGCGTCTCTGGCGACAGCTCCCACGCCCGAAGAGCCAGGAGGGAAAGCCGTGCCTCGTTGGAAAGCTCTTTGGCAGCCGCTCGCGTGGCCCCACAGCCCGTGGGGCTGCGGGCTTTCCGGCGGCCGTCAGCCTCGGCGCCACCGGCGCCCATGTGGCGCCGCCGCGCCAGCCTGCGAAGCATTTTCCGGTAGGGCCGCGTCTCTGGCGACAGCTCCCACGCCCGAAGAGCCAGGAGGGAAAGCCATGCCTCGTTGGAAAGCTCTTTGGCAGCCGCTCGCGTGGCCCCACAGCCCGTGGGGCTGCGGGCTTTCCGGCGGCCGTCAGCCTCGGCAACACCTGCGCCCACGTGGCGCCGCCTCGCAAGCCTGCGAAGCATTTTCCGGTAGGGCCGCGGCTCTGGTGACAGCTCCCCCACCCGAAGAGCCAGGAGGGAAAGCCGTGCCTCGTTGGAAAGCTCTTTGGCAGCCGCTCGCGTGGCCCCACAGCCCGTGGGGCTGCGGGCTTTCCGTCGGCCGTCAGCCTCGGCGACACCTGCGCCCACGTGGCGCCGCCGCGCCAGCCTGCGAAGCATTTTCCGGTAGGGCCGCGTCTCTGGCGACAGCTCCCACGCCTGAAGAGCCAGGAGGGAAAGCCGTGCCTCCTTGGAAAGCTCTTTGGCAGCCGCTCGCGTGGCCCCACAGCCCGTGGGGCTGCGGGCTTTCCGGCGGCCGTCAGCCTCGGCGCCACCGGCGACCACGTGGCGCCGCCGCGCCAGCCTGCGAAGCATTTTCCGGTAGGGCCGCGTCTCTGGCGACAGCTCCCACGCCCGAAGAGCCAGGAGGGAAAGCCGTGCCTCGTTGGAAAGGTCTTTGGCAGCCGCTCGCGTGGCCCCACAGCCCGTGGGGCTGCGGGCTTTCCGTCGGCCGTCAGCCTCGGCGACACCAGTGCCCACGTGGCGCCGCCGCGCCAGCCTGCGAAGCATTTTCCGGTAGGGCCGCGGCTCTGGCCACAGCTCCCACGCCTGAAGAGCCAGGAGGGAAAGCCGTGCCTCGTTGGAAATCTCTTTGGCAGCTGCTCGAGTGGCCCCACAGCCCGTGGGGCTGCGGTCTTTCCGGCGGCCGTCAGCCTCGGCGACACCAGTGCCCACGTGGCGCCGCCGCGCCAGCCTGCGAAGCATTTTCCGGTAGGGCCGCAGCTCTGGCGACAGCTCCCACGCCCGAAGAGCCAGGAGGGAAAGCCGTGCCTCGTTGGAAAGCTCTTTGGCAGCCGCTCGCGTGGCCCCACAGCCCGTGGGGCTGCGGGCTTTCCGGCGGCCGTCAGCCTCGGCGACACCTGCGACCGCGTGGCGCCGCGGCGCCAGCCTGCGAAGCATTTTCCGGTAGGGCCGCGGCTCTGGCGACAGCTCCCCCACCTGAAGAGCCAGGACGGAAAGCCGTGCCTCGTTGGAAAGCTCTTTGGCAGCCGCTCGCGTGGCCCCACAGCCCGTGGGGCTGCGGGCTTTCCGGCGGCCGTCAGCCTCGGCGCCACCGGCGCCCACGTGGCCCCGCCGCGCCAGCCTGCGAAGCATTTTCCGGTAGGGCCGCGTCTCTGGCGACAGCTCCCACGCCCGAAGAGCCAGGAGGGAAAGCCGTGCCTCGTTGGAAAGCTCTTTGGCAGCCGCTCGCGTGGCCCCACAACCCGTGCGGCTGCGGGCTTTCCGGCGGCCGTCAGCCTCGGCGACACCGGCGCCCACGTGGCGCCGCCGCGCCAGCCTGCAAAGCATTTTCCGGTAGGGCCGCGTCTCTGGCGACAGCTCCCACGCCCGAAGAGCCAGGAGGGAATGACGTGCCTCGTTGGAAAGCTCTTTGGCAGCCGCTCGCGTGGCCCCACAGCCCGTGGGGCTGCGGGCTTTCCAGCGGCCGTCAGCCTCGGCGACACCTGTGCCCACGTGGCGCCGCCGCGCCAGCCTGCGAAGCATTTTCCGGTAGGGCCGCGGCTCTGGCGACAGCTCCCACGCCCGAAGAGCCAGGAGGGAAAGCCGTGCCTCGTTGGAAAGCTCTTTGGCAGCCGCTCGCGTGGCCCCACAGCCCGTGGGGCTGCGGGCTTTCCGTCGGCCGTCAGCCTCGGCGACACCTGCGCCCACGTGGCGCCGCCGCGCCAGCCTGCGAAGCATTTTCCGGTAGGGCCGTGGCTCTGGCGACAGCTCCCACGCCCGAAGAGCCAGGAGGGAAAGCCGTGCCTCGTTGGAAATCTCTTTGGCAGCTGCTCGAGTGGCCCCACAGCCCGTGGGGCTGCGGGCTTTCCGGTGGCCATCAGCCTCGGCGACACCGGCGCCCACGTGGTGCTGCCAAGCCAGCCTGCGAAGCATTTTCCGGTAGGGCCGCGTCTCTGGCGACAGCTCCCACGCCCGAAGAGCCAGGAGGGAAAGCCGTGCCTCGTTGGAAAGCTCTTTGGCAGCCGCTCGCGTGGCCCCACAGCCCGTGGGGCTGCGGGCTTTCCGGCGGCCGTCAGCCTCGGCGACACCAGTGCCCACGTGGCGCCGCCGCGCCAGCCTGCGAAGCATTTTCCGGTAGGGCCGCGGCTGTGGCGACAGCTCCCACGCCCGAAGAGCCAGGAGGGAAAGCCGTGCCTCGTTGGAAAGCTCTTTGGCAGCCGCTCGCGTGGCCCCACAGCCCGTGGGGCTGCGGGCTTTCCGGCGGCCGTCAGCCTCGGCGCCACCGGCGCCCACGTGGCGCCGCACCGCCAGCCTGCGAAGCATTTTCCGGTAGGGCCGCGGCTGTGGCGACAGCTCCCACGCCCGAAGAGCCAGGAGGGAAAGCCGTGCCTCGTTGGAAAGCTCTTTGGCAGCCGCTCGCGTGGCCCCACAGCCCGTGGGGCTGCGGGCTTTCCGGCGGCAGTCAGCCTCGGCGACACCAGGGCACACGTGGCGCCGCCGCGCCAGCCTGCGAAGCATTTTCAGGTAGGGCCGCGTCTCTGGCGACAGCTCCCACGCCCGAAGAGCCAGGAGGGAAAGCCGTGACTCGTTGGAAAGCTCTTTGGCAGCCGCTGGCGTGGCCCCACAGCCCGTGGGGCTGCGGGCTTTCCGGCGGGCGTCAGCCTCGGTGCCACCATGGCACACGTGGCGCCGCCGCCCCAGCCTGCGAAGCATTTTCCGGTAGGGCCGCGTCTCTGGCGACAGCTCCCACGCCCGAAGAGCCAGGAGGGAAAGCCGTGCCTAATTGGAAAGCTCTTTGGCAGCCGCTCGCGTGGCCCCACAGCCCGTGGGGCTGCGGGCTTTCCGGCGGCCGTCAGGCTCGGCGACACAGGCGCCCACGTGGCGCCGCCACGCCAGCCTGCGAAGCATTTTCCGGTAGGGCCGCGGCTCTGGCGACAGCTCCCACGCCCGAAGAGCCAGGAGGGAAAGCCGTGCCTCGTTGGAAAGCTCTTTGGCAGCCGCTCGCGTGGCCCCACAGCCCGTGGGGCTGCGGGCTTTCCGGCGGCCATCAGCCTCGGCGACACCTGTGACCACGTGGCGCCGCCGCGCCAGCCTGCGAAGCATTTTCCGGTAGGGCCGCGGCTCTGGTGACAGCTCCCCCACCCGAAGAGCCAGGAGGGAAAGCCGTGCCTCGTTGGAAAGCTCTTTGGCAGCCGCTCGCGTGGCCCCACAGCCCGTGGGGCTGCGGGCTTTCCGTCGGCCGTCAGCCTCGGCGACACCTGCGCCCACGTGGCGCCGCCGCGTCAGCCTGCGAAGCATTTTCCGGTAGGGCCGCGGCTCTGGCGACAGCTCCCACGCCCGAAGAGCCAGGAGGGAAAGCCGTGCCTCCTTGGAAAGCTCTTTGGCAGCCGCTCGCGTGGCCCCCACAGCCCGTGGGGCTGCGGGCTTTCCGGCGGCCGTCAGCCTCGGCGACACCGGCGCCCACGTGGCGCCGCCGCGCCAGCCTGCGAAGCATTTTCCGGTAGGGCCGCGTCTCTGGCGACAGCTCCCACGCCCGAAGAGCCAGGAGGGAAAGCCGTGCCTCGTTGGAAAGCTCTTTGGCAGCCGCTCGCGTGGCCCCACAGCCCGTGGGGCTGCGGGCTTTTCGGCGGCCGTCAGCCTCGGCGACACCAGTGCCCACGTGGCGCCGCCGCGCCAGCCTGCGAAGCATTTTCCGGTAGGGCCGCGTCTCTGGCGACAGCTCCCACGCCTGAAGAGCCAGGAGGGAAAGCCGTGCCTCGTTGGAAATCTCTTTGGCAGCTGCTCGAGTGGCCCCACAGCCCGTGGGGCTGCGGGCTTTCCGGCGGCCATCAGCCTCGGCGACACCTGCGACCACGTGGCGCCGCCGCGCCAGCCTGCGAAGCATTTTCCGTTAGGGCCGCGGCTCTGGCGACAGCTCCCACGCCCGAAGAGCCAGGAGGGAAAGCCGTGCCTCGTTGGAAAGCTCTTTGGCAGCCGCTCGCGTGGCCCCACAGCCCGTGGGGCTGCGGGCTTTCCGGCGGCCGTCAGCCTCGGCGACACCGGCGACCACGTGGTGCCGCCGCGCCAGCCTGCGAAGCATTTTCCGGTAGGGCCGCAGCTCTGGCGACAGCTCCCACGCCCGAAGAGCCAGGAGGGAAAGCCGTGCCTCGTTGGAAAGCTCTTTGGCAGCCGCTCGCGTGGCCCCACAGCCCGTGGGGCTGCGGGCTTTCCGGCGGCCGTCAGCCTCGGCGACACCTGCGACCGCGTGGCGCCGCGGCGCCAGCCTGCGAAGCATTTTCCGGTAGGGCCGCGGCTCTGGCGACAGCTCCCCCACCCGAAGAGCCAGGACGGAAAGCCGTGCCTCGTTGGAAAGCTCTTTGGCAGCCGCTCGCGTGGCCCCACAGCCCGTGGGGCTGCGGGCTTTCCGGCGGCCGTCAGCCTCGGCGACACCTGCGACCGCGTGGCGCCGCGGCGCCAGCCTGCGAAGCATTTTCCGGTAGGGCCGCGGCTCTGGCGACAGCTCCCCCACCCGAAGAGCCAGGACGGAAAGCCGTGCCTCGTTGGAAAGCTCTTTGGCAGCCGCTCGCGTGGCCCCACAGCCCGTGGGGCTGCGGGCTTTCCGGCGGCCGTCAGCCTCGGCGCCACCGGCGCCCACGTGGCGCCGCCGCGCCAGCCTGCGAAGCATTTTCCGGTAGGGCCGCGGCTCTGGCGACAGCTCCCACGCCCGAAGAGCCAGGAGGGAAAGCCGTGCCTCGTTGGAAAGCTCTTTGGCAGCCGCTCGCGTGGCCCCACAACCCGTGCGGCTGCGGGCTTTCCGGCGGCCGTCAGCCTCGGCGCCACCGGCGCCCACGTGGCGCCGCCGCGCCAGCCTGCAAAGCATTTTCCGGTAGGGCCGCGTCTCTGGCGACAGCTCCCACGCCCGAAGAGCCAGGAGGGAATGCCGTGCCTCGTTGGAAAGCTCTTTGGCAGCCGCTCGCGTGGCCCCACAGCCCGTGGGGCTGCGGGCTTTCCAGCGGCCGTCAGCCTCGGCGACACCTGTGCCCACGTGGCGCCGCCGCGCCAGCCTGCGAAGCATTTTCCGGTAGGGCCGCGTCTCTGGCGACAGCTCCCACGCCCGAAGAGCCAGGAGGGAAAGCCGTGCCTCGTTGGAAAGCTCTTTGGCAGCCGCTCGCGTGGCCCCACAGCCCGTGGGGCTGCGGGCTTTTCGGCGGCCGTCAGCCTCGGCGACACCAGTGCCCACGTGGCGCCGCCGCGCCAGCCTGCGAAGCATTTTCCGGTAGGGCCGCGTCTCTGGCGACAGCTCCCACGCCTGAAGAGCCAGGAGGGAAAGCCGTGCCTCATTGGAAATCTCTTTGGCAGCTGCTCGAGTGGCCCCACAGCCCGTGGGGCTGCGGGCTTTCCGGCGGCCATCAGCCTCGGCGACACCTGCGACCACGTGGCGCCGCCGCGCCAGCCTGCGAAGCATTTTCCGGTAGGGCCGCGGCTCTGGCGACAGCTCCCACGCCCGAAGAGCCAGGAGGGAAAGCCGTGCCTCGTTGGAAAGCTCTTTGGCAGCCGCTCGCGTGGCCCCACAGCCCGTGGGGCTGCGGGCTTTCCGGCGGCCGTCAGCCTCGGCGACACCGGCGACCACGTGGTGCCGCCGCGCCAGCCTGCGAAGCATTATCCGGTAGGGCCGCAGCTCTGGCGACAGCTCCCACGCCCGAAGAGCCAGGAGGGAAAGCCGTGCCTCGTTGGAAAGCTCTTTGGCAGCCGCTCGCGTGGCCCCACAGCCCGTGGGGCTGCGGGCTTTCCGGCGGCCGTCAGCCTCGGCGACACCTGCGACCGCGTGGCGCCGCGGCGCCAGCCTGCGAAGCATTTTCCGGTAGGGCCGCGGCTCTGGCGACAGCTCCCACGCCCGAAGAGCCAGGACGGAAAGCCGTGCCTCGTTGGAAAGCTCTTTGGCAGCCGCTCGCGTGGCCCCACAGCCCGTGGGGCTGCGGGCTTTCCGGCGGCCGTCAGCCTCGGCGACACCTGCGACCGCGTGGCGCCGCGGCGCCAGCCTGCGAAGCATTTTCCGGTAGGGCCGCGGCTCTGGCGACAGCTCCCCCACCCGAAGAGCCAGGAGGGAAAGCCGTGCCTCGTTGGAAAGCTCTTTGGCAGCCGCTCGCGTGGCCCCACAGCCCGTGGGGCTGCGGGCTTTCCGGCGGCCGTCAGCCTCGGCGCCACCGGCGCCCACGTGGCGCCGCCGCGCCAGCCTGCGAAGCATTTTCCGGTAGGGCCGCGTCTCTGGCGACAGCTCCCACGCCCGAAGAGCCAGGAGGGAAAGCCGTGCCTCGTTGGAAAGCTCTTTGGCAGCCGCTCGCGTGGCCCCACAGCCCGTGGGGCTGCGGGCTTTCCGGCGGCCGTCAGCCTCGGCGACACCGGCGACCACGTGGTGCCGCCGCGCCAGCCTGCGAAGCATTTTCCGGTAGGGCCGCAGCTCTGGCGACAGCTCCCACGCCCGAAGAGCCAGGAGGGAAAGCCGTGCCTCGTTGGAAAGCTCTTTGGCAGCCGCTCGCGTGGCCCCACAGCCCGTGGGGCTGCGGGCTTTCCGGCGGCCGTCAGCCTCGGCGACACCTGCGACCGCGTGGCGCCGCGGCGCCAGCCTGCGAAGCATTTTCCGGTAGGGCCGCGGCTCTGGCGACAGCTCCCCCACCCGAAGAGCCAGGACGGAAAGCCGTGCCTCGTTGGAAAGCTCTTTGGCAGCCGCTCGCGTGGCCCCACAGCCCGTGGGGCTGCGGGCTTTCCGGCGGCCGTCAGCCTCGGCGACACCTGCGACCGCGTGGCGCCGCGGCGCCAGCCTGCGAAGCATTTTCCGGTAGGGCCGCGGCTCTGGCGACAGCTCCCCCACCCGAAGAGCCAGGACGGAAAGCCGTGCCTCGTTGGAAAGCTCTTTGGCAGCCGCTCGCGTGGCCCCACAGCCCGTGGGGCTGCGGGCTTTCCGGCGGCCGTCAGCCTCGGCGCCACCGGCGCCCACGTGGCGCCGCCGCGCCAGCCTGCGAAGCATTTTCCGGTAGGCCGCGGCTCTGGCGACAGCTCCCACGCCTCGAAGAGCCAGGAGGGAAAGCCGTTGCCTCGTTGGGAAAGCTCTTTGGCAGCCGCTCGCGTGGCCCCACAACCCGTGCGGGCTGCGGGCTTTCCGGCGGCCGTCAGCCTCGGCGCCACCGGCGCCCACGTGGCGCCGCCGCGCCAGCCTGCAAAGCATTTTCCGGTAGGGCCGCGTCTCTGGCGACAGCTCCCACGCCCGAAGAGCCAGGAGGGAATGCCGTGCCTCGTTGGAAAGCTCTTTGGCAGTCCGCTCGCGTGGCCCCACAGCCCGTGGGGCTGCGGGCTTTCCAGCGGCCGTCAGCCTCGGCGACACCTGTGCCCACGTGGCGCCGCCGCGCCAGCCTGCGAAGCATTTTCCGGTAGGGCCGCGTCTCTGGCGACAGCTCCCACGCCCCGAAGAGCCAGGAGGGAAAGCCGTGCCTCGTTGGAAAGCTCTTTGGCAGCCGCTCGCGTGGCCCCACAGCCCGTGGGGCTGCGGGCTTTTCGGCGGCCGTCAGCCTCGGCGACACCAGTGCCCACGTGGCGCCGACCGCGCCAGCCTGCGAAGCATTTTCCGGTAGGGCCGCGTCTCTGGCGACAGCTCCCACGCCTGAAGAGCCAGGAGGGAAAGCGTGCCTCATTGGAAATCTCTTTGGCAGCTGCTCGAGTGGCCCCACAGCCCGTGGGGCTGCGGGCTTTCCGGCGGCCATCAGCCTCGGCGACACCTGCGACCACGTGGCGCCGCCGCGCCAGCCTGCGAAGCATTTTCCGGTAGGGCCGCGGCTCTGGCGACAGCTCCCACGCCCGAAGAGCCAGGAGGGAAAGCCGTGCCTCGTTGGAAAGCTCTTTGGCAGCCGCTCGCTGTGGCCCCACAGCCCGTGGGGCTGCGGGCTTTCCGGCGGCCGTCAGCCTCGGCGACACCGGCGACCACGTGGTGCCGCCGCGCCAGCCTGCGAAGCATTATCCCGGTAGGGCCGCAGCTCTGGCGACAGCTCCCACGCCCGAAGAGCCAGGAGGAAAGCCGTGCCTCGTTGGAAAGCTCTTTGGCAGCCGCTCGCGTGGCCCCACAGCCCGTGGGGCTGCGGGCTTTCCCGGCGGCCGTCAGCCTCGGCGACACCTGCGACCGCGTGGCGCCGCGGCGCCAGCCTGCGAAGCATTTTCCGGTAGGGCCGCGGCTCTGGCGACAGCTCCCACGCCCGAAGAGCCAGGACGGAAAGCCGTGCCTCGTTGGAAAGCTCTTTGGCAGCCGCTCGCGTGGCCCCACAGCCCGTGGGGCTGCGGGCTTTCCGGCGGCCGTCAGCCTCGGCGACACCTTGCGACCGCGTGGCGCCGCGGCGCCAGCCTGCGAAGCATTTTCCGGTAGGGCCGCGGCTCTGGCGACAGCTCCCCACCCGAAGAGCCAGGAGGGAAAGCCGTGCCTCGTTGGAAAGCTCTTTGGCAGCCGCTCGCGTGGCCCCACAGCCCGTGGGGCTGCGGGCTTTCCGGCGGCCGTCAGCCTCGGCGCCACCGGCGCCCACGTGGCGCCGCCGCGCCAGCCTGCGAAGCATTTTCCGGTAGGGCCGCGTCTCTGGCGACAGCTCCCACGCCCGAAGAGCCAGGAGGGAAAGCCGTGCCTCGTTGGAAAGCTCTTTGGCAGCCGCTCGCGTGGCCCCACAACCCGTGCGGCTGCGGGCTTTCCGGCGGCCGTCAGCCTCGGCGCCACCGGCGCCCACGTGGCGCCGCCGCGCCAGCCTGCAAAGCATTTTCCGGTAGGGGCCGCGTCTCTGGCGACAGCTCCCACGCCCGAAGAGCCAGGAGGGGAATGCCGTGCCTCGTTGGAAAGCTCTTTGGCAGCCGCTCGCGTGGCCCCACAGCCCGTGGGCTGCGGGCTTTCCCAGCGGCCGTCAGCCTCGGCGACACCTGTGCCCACGTGGCGCCGCCGCGCCAGCCTGTGAAGCATTTTCCGGTAGGGCCGCGGCTGTGGCGACAGCTCCCACGCCCGAAGAGCCAGGAGGGAAAGCCAGTGCCTCGTTGGAAAGCTCTTTGGCAGCCGCTCGCGTGGGCCCCACAGCCCGTGGGGCTGCGGGCTTTCCGTCGGCCGTCAGCCTCGGCGACACCTGCGCCCACGTGGCGCCGCCGCGCCAGCCTGCGAAGCATTTTCCGTAGGGCCGTGGCTCTGGCGACAGCTCCCACGCCCGAAGAGCCAGGAGGGAAAGCCGTGCCTCGTTGGAACCTCTTTGGCAGCTGCTCACGTGGCCCCACAGCCCGTGGGGCTGCGGGCTTTCCGGTGGCCATCAGCCTCGGCGACACCGGCGCCCACGTGGTGCTGCCAAGCCAGCCTGCGAAGCATTTTCCGGTAGGGCCGCGGCTGTGGCGACAGCTCCCCCACCCCGAAGAGCCAGGAGGGAAAGCCGTGCCTCGTTGGAAAGCTCTTTGGCAGCCGCTCGCGTGGCCCCACAGCCCGTGGGGCTGCGGGCTTTCCGGCGGCCGTCAGCCTCGGCGACACCGAGTGCCTACGTGGCGCCGCCGCGCCAGCCTGCGAAGCATTTTCCGGTAGGGCCGCGGCTGTGGCGACAGCTCCCACGCCCGAAGAGCCAGGAGGGAAAGCCGTGCCTCGTTGGAAAGCTCTTTGGCAGCCGCTCGCGTGGGCCCCACAGCCCGTGGGGCTGCGGGCTTTCTGGCGGCCGTCAGCCTCGGCGCCACCGGCGCCCACGGGGCGCCGCCGCGCCAGCCTGCGAAGCATTTTCCGGTAGGGCCGCGGCTGTGGCGACAGCTCCCACGCCCGAAGAGCCAGGAGGGAAAGCCGTGCCTCGTTGGAAAGCTCTTTGGCAGCCGCTCGCGTGGCCCCACAGCCCGTGGGGCTGCGGGCTTTCCGGCGGCCGTCAAGGCTCGGCGACACCGGCGCCCACGTGGCGCCGCCGCGCCAGCCTGCGAAGCATTTTCCGGTAGGGGCCGCGTCTCTGGCGACAGCTCCCACGCCCGAAGAGCCAGGAGGGGAAAGCCGTGCCTCGTTGGAAAGCTCTTTGGCAGCCACTCGCGTGGCCCCACAGCCTGTGGGGCTGCGGGCTTTCCGGCGGCCGTCAGCCTCGGCGACACCTGCGACCACGTGGCGCCGCCGCGCCAGCCTGCGAAGCATTTTCCGGTAGGGCCGCGTCTCTGGCGACAGCTCCCACGCCCGAAGAGCCAGGAGGGAAAGCCGTGCCTCGTTGGAAAGCTCTTTGGCAGCCGCTCGCGTGGCCCCACAGCCCGTGGGGCTGCGGGCTTTCCGGCGGCCGTCAGCCTCGGCACCACCGGCGCCCACGTGGCGCCGCCGCGCCAGCCTGCGAAGCATTTTCCGGTAGGGCCGCGTCTCTGGCGACAGCTCCCACGCCCGAAGAGCCAGGAGGGAAAGCCGTGCCTCGTTGGAAAGCTCTTTGGCAGCCGCTCGCGTGGTCCTACAGCCCGTGGGGCTGCGGGCTTTCCGGCGGCCGTCATCCTTGCGACACCGGCGCCCACATGGCACCGCTGCGCCAGCCTGCGAAGCATTTTCCGGTAGGGCCGCGTCTCTGGCGACAGCTCCACGCCCGAAGAGCCAGGAGGAAAGCCGTGCCTCGTTGGAAAGCTCTTTGGCAGCCGCTTGCATGGCCCCATATCCCGTGGGGCTGCGGGCTTTCCGGCGGCCGTCAGCCTCGGCGACACCTGCGACCACGTGGCGCCGCGGCGCCAGCCTGCGAAGCATTTTCCGGTAGTGCTGCGGCTCTGGTGACAGCTCCCCCTCCCGAAGAGCCAGGAGGGAAAGCCGTGCCTCGTTGGAAAGCTCTTTGGGCAGCCGCTCGCCGTGGCCCCACAGCCCGTGGGGCTGCGGGCTTTCCGGCGGCCGTCAGCCTCGGCGACACCGGCGCCCACGTGGCGCCGCCACGCCAGCCTGCGAAGCATTTTCCGGTAGGGCCGCGGCTCTTGCAGCAGCTCACCGCCTGAAGAGCCAGGAGGGAAAGCCGTGCCTCGTTGGAAAGCTCTTTGGCAGCCGCTCGCGTGGCCCCACAGCCCGTGGGGCTGCGGGCCTTTCTGGCGGCCGTCAGCCTCGGCGCCACCGGCGCCCACGTGGCGCCGCCGCGCCAGCCTGCGAAGCATTTTCCGGTAGGGCCGCGGCTGTGGCGACAGCTCCCACGCCGAAGGAGCCAGGAGGGAAAGCCGGTGCCTCGTTGAAAGCTCTTTGGCAGCCGCTCGCGTGGCCCCACAGCCCGTGGGGGCTGCGGGCTTTCCGGCGGCCGTCCAGGCTCGGCGACACCGGCGCCCACGTGGCGCCGCCGCGCCAGCCTGCGAAGCATTTTCCGGTAGGGGCCGCGTCTCTGGCGACAGCTCCCACGCCCGAAGAGCCAGGAGGGAAAGCCGTGCCTCGTTGGAAAGCTCTTTGGCAGCCACTCGCGTGGCCCCACAGCCTGTGTGGCTGCGGGCTTTCCGGCGGCCGTCAGCCTCGGCGACACCTGCGACCACGTGGCGCCGCCGCGCAGCCTGCGAAGCATTTCCGGTAGGGCCGCGTCTCTGGCGACAGCTCCCACGCCCGAAGAAGCCAGGAGGGAAAGCCGTGCCTCGTTGGAAAGCTCTTTGGCAGCCGCTCGCGTGGCCCCACAGCCCGTGGGGCTGCGGGCTTTCCGGCGGCCGTCAGCCTCGGCACCACCGGCGCCCACGTGGCGCCGCCGCGCCAGCCTGCGAAGCATTTTCCGGTAGGGAGCCGCGTCTCTGGCGACAGCTCCCACGCCCGAAGAGCCAGGAGGGAAAGCCGTGCCTCGTTGGAAAGCTCTTTGGCAGCCGCTCGCGTGGTCCTACAGCCCGTGGGGGCTGCGGGCTTTCCGGCGGCCGTCATCCTTGGCGACACCGGCGCCCACATGGCACCGCTGCGCCAGCCTGCGAAGCATTTTCCGGTAGGGCCGCGTCTCTGGCGACAGCTCCCACGCCCGAAGAGCCAGGAGGGGAAAGCCGTGCCTCGTTGGAAAGCTCTTTGGCAGCCGCTTGCATGGCCCCATATCCCGTGGGGCTGCGGGCTTTCCGGCGGCCGTCAGCCTCGGCGACACCGGCGCCCACGTGGCGCCGCCACGCCAGCCTGCGAAGCATTTTCCGGTAGGGCCGCGCTCTTGCAGCAGCTCACACGCCTGAAGAGCCAGGAGGGAAAGCCGTGCCTCGTTGGAAAGCTCTTTGGCAGCCGCTCGCGTGGCCCCACAGCCCGTGGGGCTGCGGGCTTTCCGGCGGCCGTCAGCCTCGGCGACACCGGCGCCCACGTGGCGCCGCCGCGCCAGCCTGCGAAGCATTTTCCGGTAGGGCCGCGGCTGTGGCGACAGCTCCCACGCCCGAAGAGCCAGGAGGGGAAAGCCATGCCTCGTTGGAAAGCTCTTCGGCAGCCGCTCGCGTGGCCCCACAGCCCGTGGGGCTGCGGGCTTTCCGGCGGCCGTCAGCCTCGGCGCCACCGGCGCCCACGTGGCGCCGCCGCGCCAGCCTGCGAAGGCATTTTCCGGTAGGGCCGCGTCTCTGGCGACAGCTCCCACGCCCGAAGAGCCAGGAGGGAAAGCCATGCCTCGTTGGAAAGCTCTTTGGCAGCCGCTCGCGTGGCCCCACAGCCCGTGGGGCTGCGGGCTTTCCGGCGGCCATCAGCCTCGGCGACACCAGGGCACACGTGGCGCCGCCGCGCCAGCCTGTGAAGCATTTTCCGGTAGGGCCGCGGCTGTGGGTTGACAGCTCCCACGCCCGAAGAGCCAGGAGGGAAAGCCGTGCCTCGTTGGAAAGCTCTTTGGCAGCCGCTTGGCATGGCCCCATAGCCCCGTGGGGCTGCGGGCTTTCCGGCGGCCATCAGCTTCGGCGACACCAGGGCACACGTGGCGCCGACGCGCCAGCCTGCGAAGCATTTTCCGGTAGGACCGCGGCTCTGGTGACAGCTCCCACGCCCGAAGAGCCAGGAGGGAAAGCCGTGCCTCGTTGGAAAGCTCTTTGGCAGCCGCTCGCGTGGTCCTACAGCCCGTGGGGCTGCGGGCTTTCCGGCGGCCGTCAGCCTCGGCGACACCGGCGCCCACGTGGCGCCGCCGCGCCAGCCTGCGAAGCATTTCCGGTAGGGGCCGCGTCTCTGGCGACAGCTCCCACGCCCGAAGAGCCAGGAGGGAAAGCCGTGCCTCGTTGGAAAGCTCTTTGGCAGCCGCTCGCGTGGCCCCACAGCCCGTGGGGCTGCGGGCTTTCCGGCGGCCATCAGCCTCGGCGAAACCAAGGCACACGTGGCGCCGCCGCGCCAGCCTGTGAAGCATTTTCCGGTAGGGCCGCGGCTGTGGCGACAGCTCCCACGCCCGAAGAGAGCCAGGAGGGAAAGCCGTGCCTCGTTGGAAAGCTCTTTGGCAGCCGCTTGCAAGGCCCCATAGCCCGTGGGGCTGCGGGCTTTCCGGCGGCCATCAGCCTCGGCGACACCAAGGCACACGTGGCGCCCGCCGCGCCAGCCTGCGAAGCATTTTCCGGTAGGACCGCGTCTCTGGCGACAGCTCCCATGCCCGAAGAGCCAGGAGGAAAAGTCGTGCCTCGTTGGAAAGCTCTTTGGCAGCCGCTCGCGTGGTCCTACAGCCCGTGGGGCTGCGGGCTTTCCGGCGGCCGTCAGGCTCGGCGACACCGGCGCCCCACGTGGCGCCGCCGCGCCAGCCTGCGAAGCATTTTCCGGTAGGGCCGCGTCTCTGGCGACAGCTCCCCACGCCCGAAGAGCCAGGAGGGAAAGCCGTGCCCTCGTTGGAAAGCTCTTTGGCAGCCACTCGCGTGGCCCCACAGCCTGTGGGGCTGCGGGGCTTTCCGGCGGCCATCAGCCTCGGCGACACCTGCGACCACGTGGCGCCGCCGCGCCAGCCTGCGAAGCATTTTCCGGTAGGGCCGCGTCTCTGGCGACAGCTCCCACGCCCGAAGAGCCAGGAGGGAAAGCCGTGCCTCGTTGGAAAGCTCTTTGGCAGCCGCTCGCGTGGCCCCACAGCCCGTGGGGCTGCGGGCTTTCCGGCGGCCGTCAGCCTCGGCACCACCGGCGCCCACGTGGCGCCGCCGCGCCAGCCTGCGAAGCATTTTCCGGTAGGGCCGCGGTCTCTGGCGACAGCTCCCACGCCCGAAGAGCCAGGAGGGAAAGCCGTGCCTCGTTGGAAAGCTCTTTGGCAGCCGCTCGCGTGGTCCTACAGCCCGTGGGGGCTGCGGGCTTTCCCGGCGGCCGTCATCCTTGGCGACACCGGCGCCCACATGGCGCCGCTGCGCCAGCCTGCGAAGCATTTTCCGGTAGGGCCGCGGCTCTGGCAACAGCTCCCACGCCCGAAGAGCTAGGAGGGAAAGCCATGCCTCGTTGGGAAAGCTCTTTGGCAGCCCGCTCGCGTGGCCCACAGCCGTGGGGCTGCGGGCTTTCCGGCGGCCGTCAGCTTCGGCGACACCTGCGACCACGTGGGCGCCGCGGCGCCAGCCTGCGAAGCATTTTCCGGTAGGGTCTGCGGCTCTGGTGACAGCTCCCCCTCCCGAAGAGCCAGGAGGGAAAGCCGTGCCTCGTTGGAAAGCTCTTTGGCAGCCCGCTCGCGTGGCCCCACAGCCCGTGGGGCTGCGGGCTTTCCGGCGGCCGTCAGCCTCGGCGACACCGGCGCCCACGTGGCGCCGCCCACGCCAGCCTGCGAAGGCAATTTTCCGGTAGGGCCGCGGCTCTGGCGACAGCTCCCACGTCCGAAGAGCGAGGACGGAAAGCCGTGCCTCGTTGGAAAGCTCTTTGGCAGCCGCTCGCGTGGCCCCACAGCCCGTGGGGCTGCGGGCTTTCCGGCGGCCGTCAGCCTCGGCGACACCAGTGCCCACGTGGCGCCGCCGCGCCAGCCTGCGAAGCATTTTCCGGTAGGGCCGCGGCTCTGGCGACAGCTCCCACGCCCGAAGAGCCAGGAGGGAAAGCCGTGCCTCGTTGGAAAGCTCTTTGGCAGCCGCTCGCGTTGCCCCACAGCCCATGGGGCTGCGGGCTTTCCGGCGGCCGTCAGCCTCGGCGACACCGGCGCCCACGTGGCGCCGCCGCGCCAGCCTGCGAAGCATTTTCCGGTAGGGCCGCGGCTGTGGCGACAGCTCCCCACGCCCGAAGAGCAGGAGGGAAAGCCATGCCTCGTTGGAAAGCTCTTCGGCAGCCGCTCGCGTGGCCCCACAGCCCGTGGGGCTGCGGGCTTTCCGGCAGCCGTCAGCCTCGGCGCCACCGGCGCCCACGTGGCGCCGCCGCGCCAGCCTGCGAAGCATTTTCCGGTAGGGGCCGCGTCTCTGGCGACAGCTCCCACGCCCGAAGAGCCCAGGAGGGGAAAGCCATGCCTCGTTGGAAAGCTCTTTGGCAGCCGCTCGCGTGGCCCCACAGCCCGTGGGGCTGCGGGCTTTCCGGCGGCCATCAGCCTCGGCGACACCAGGGCACACGTGGCGCCGCCCGCGGCCAGCCTGTGAAGCATTTTCCGGTAGGGGCCCGGCTGTGGTGACAGCTCCCACGCCCGAAGAGCCAGGAGGGAAAGCCGTGCCTCGTTGGAAAGCTCTTTGGCAGCCGCTTGCATGGCCCCATAGCCCGTGGGGCTGCGGGCTTTCCGGCGGCCATCAGCCTCGGCGACACCAGGGCACACGTGGCGCCGACGCGCCAGCCTGCGAAGCATTTTCCGGTAGGACCGCGTCTCTGGCGACAGCTCCCACGCCGAAGAGCCAGGAGAGAAAGCCGTGCCTCGTTGGAAAGCTCTTTGGCAGCCGCTCGGCGTGGTCCTACAGCCCGTGGGGCTGCGGGCTTTCCCGGCGGCCGTCAGCCTCGCGACACCTGCGACCACGTGGCGCCGCCACGCCAGCCTGCGAAGCATTTTCCGGTAGGGCCGCGGCTCTGGCGACAGCTCCCCCCACCCGAAGAGCCAGGAGGGAAAGCCGTGCCTCGTTGGAAACCTCTTTGGCAGCCGCTCGCGTGGCCCCACAGCCCGTGGGGCTGCGGGCTTTCCGGTGGCCGTCAGCCTCGGCGACACCGGCGCCCACGTGGCGCCGCCACGCCAGTCCTGCGAAGCATTTTCCTGTAGGGCCGCGGCTCTGGCGACAGCTCCCACGCCCGAAGAGCCAGGAGGGAAAGCCGTGCCTCGTTGGAAAGCTCTTTGGCAGCCGCTCGCGGGGGCCCCACAGCCCGTGGGGTTGCTCGCTTTCCGGCGGCCGTCAGCCTCGGCGACACCGGCGCCCACGTGGCGCCGCCGCGCCAGCCTGCGAAGCATTTTCCGTTAGGGCCGCGGCTGTGGCGACAGCTCCCACGCCCGAAGAGCCAGGAGGGGAAAGCCGTGCCTCGTTGGAAAGCTCTTTGGCAGCCGCTCGCGTGGCCCCACAGCCCGTGGGGCTGCGGGGCTTTCCGGCGGCCGTCAGCCTCGGCGACACCTGCGACCACGTGGAGCCGCCGCGCCAGCCTGCGAAGCATTTTCCGGTTAGGGCCGCGGCTGTGGCGACAGCTCCCACGCCCGAAGAGCCAGGAGGGGAAAGCCATGCCTCGTTGGAAAGCGCTTTGGCAGCCGCTCGCGTGGCCCCACAGCCCGTGGGGGCTGCGGGCTTTCCGGCGGCCGCCCAGCCTCGGCGCCACCGCGCCGACGTGGCGCCGCCGCGCCAGCCTGCGAAGCATTTTCCCGGTAGGGCCGCGGCTCTGGCGACAGCTCCCACGCCGAAGAGCCAGGAGGGAAAGCCGTGCCTCGTTGGAAAGCTCTTTGGCAGCCGCTTGCATGGCCCCATAGCCCGTGGGGCTGCGGGCTTTTCCGGCGGCCATCAGCCTCGGCGACACTAGGGCACACGTGGCGCAGCCGCGCCAGCCTGCGAAGCATTTTCCGGTAGGACCGCGTCTCTGGCGACAGCTCCCACGCCCGAAGAGCCAGGAGGGAAAGCCGTGCCTCGTTGGAAAGCTCTTTGGCAGCCGCTCGCGTGGTCCTACAGCCCGTGGGGCTGCGGGCTTTCCGCTGTCGTCAGCCTCGGCAACACCGGCGCCCCACGTGGCGCCGCGGCGCCAGCCTGCGAAGCATTTTCCGGTAGGGCCGCGGCTCTGGCAACAGCTCCCCCACCCGAAGAGCCAGGAGGGAAAGCCGTGCCTCGTTGGAAAGCTCTTTGGCAGCCGCTCGCGTGGCCCCACAGCCCGTGGGGCTGCGGGCTTTCCGGCGGCCGTCAGCCTCGGCGACACCTGCGACCACGTGGCGCCGCGGCGCCAGCCTGCGAAGCATTTTCCGGTAGGGCCGCGGCTCTGGTGACAGCTCCCCCACCCGAAGAGCCAGGAGGGAAAGCCGTGCCTCGTTGGAAACCTCTTTGGCAGCCGCTCGCGTGGCCCCACAGCCCATGGGGCTGCGGGCTTTCCGGTGGCCGTCAGCCTCGGCGACACCGGCGCCCACGTGGCGCCGCCGCGCCAGCCTGCGAAGCATTTTCCTGTAGGGCCGCGGCTCTGGCGACAGCTCCCACGCCCGAAGAGCCAGGAGGGAAAGCCGTGCCTCGTTGGAAAGCTCTTTGGCAGCCGCTCGCGGGGCCCCACAGCCCGTGGGGCTGCGGGCTTTCCGGCGGCCGTCAGCCTCGGCGCCACCGGCGCCCACGTGGCGCCGCCGCGCCAGCCTGCGAAGCATTTTCCGGTAGAGCCGCGTCTCTGGCGACAGCTCCCACGCCCGAAGAGCCAGGAGGGAAAGCCATGCCTCGTTGGAAAGCTCTTTGGCAGCCGCTCGCGTGGCCCCACAGCCCGTGGGGCTGCGGGCTTTCCGGCGGCCATCAGCCTCGGCGACACCAGGGCACACGTGGCGCCGCCGCGCCAGCCTGTGAAGCATTTTCCGGTAGGGCCGCGGCTGTGGCGACAGCTCCCACGCCCGAAGAGCCAGGAGGGAAAGCCGTGCCTCGTTGGAAAGCTCTTTGGCAGCCGCTTGCATGGCCCCATAGCCCGTGGGGCTGCGGGCTTTCCGGCGGCCATCAGCCTCGGCGACCACCAGGGCACACGTGGCGCCGACGCGCCAGCCTGCGAAGCATTTTCCGGTAGGACCGCGTCTCTGGCGACAGCTCCACGCCCGAAGAGCCAGGAGGAAAAGCCGTGCCTCGTTGGAAAGCTCTTTGGCAGCCGCTCGCGTGGTCCTACAGCCCATGGGGCTGCGGGCTTTCCGGCGGCCGTCAGCCTTGGCGACACCTGCGCCCACGTGCGCCGCCGCGCCAGCCTGCGAAGCATTTTCCGGTAGGGCCGCGGCTCTGGCGACAGCTCCACGCCCGAAGAGCCAGGAGGGGAAAGCCGTGCCTCGTTGGAAAGCTCTTTGGCAGCCACTCGCGTGGGCCCCACAGCCCGTGGGGCTGCGGGCTTTCCGGCGGCCGTCAGCCTCGGCGACACCTGCCACCACGTGGCGCCGCCACGCCAGCCTGCGAAGCATTTTCCGGTAGGGCCGCGCTCTGGTGACAGCTCCCCCACCCGAAGAGCCAGGAGGGAAAGCCGTGCCTCGTTGGAAACCTCTTTGGCAGCCGCTCGCGTGGCCCCACAGCCCGTGGGGCTGCGGGCTTTCCGGTGGCCGTCAGCCCTCGGCGACACCGGCGACCACGTGGCGCCGCCACGCCAGCCTGCGAAGCATTTCCTGTAGGGCCGCGGCTCTGGCGACAGCTCCCACGCCCGAAGAGCGAGGACGGAAAGCCGTGCCTCGTTGGAAAGCTCTTTGGCAGCCCGCTCGCGGGGCCCCACAGCCCGTGGGGCTGCGGGCTTTCCGGCGGCCGTCAGCCCTCGGCGCCACCGGCGCCCACGTGGCGCCGCCGCGCCAGCCTGCGAAGCATTTTCCGGTAGGGCCGCGGCTCTGGCGACAGCTCCCACGCCCGAAGAGCCAGGAGGGAAAGCCGTGCCTCGTTGGGAAAGCTCTTTGGCAGCCGCTCGCGTGGCCCCACAGCCCGTGGGGCTGCGGGCTTTCCGGCGGCCGTCAGCCTCGGCGCCGCCGGCGCCCACGTGGCGCCGCCGCGCCAGCCTGCGAAGCATTTTCCGGTAGGGCCGCGGCTCTGGCGACAGCTCCCACGCCCGAAGAGCCAGGAGGGAAAGCCGTGCCTCGTTGGAAAGCTCTTTGGCAGCCGCTTGCATGGCCCCACAGCCCGTGGGGCTGCGGGCTTTCCGGCGGCCATCAGCCTCGGCGACACCAGGGCACACGTGGCGCCACCGCGCCAGCCTGCGAAGCATTTTCCGGTAGGACCGCGTCTCTGGCGACAGCTCCCACGCCCGAAGAGCCAGGAGGGAAAGCCGTGCCTCGTTGGAAAGCTCTTTGGCAGCCGCTCGCGTGGTCCTACAGCCCGTGGGGCTGCGGGCTTTCCGGCGGCCGTCAGCTTCGGCGACACCTGCGACCACGTGGCGCCGCGGCGCCAGCCTGCGAAGCATTTTCCGGTAGGGCCGCGGCTCTGGTGACAGCTCCCCCTCCCGAAGAGCCAGGAGGGAAAGCCGTTCCTCGTTGGAAAGCTCTTTGGCAGCCGCTCGCGTGGCCCCACAGCCCGTGGGGCTGCGGGCTTTCCGGCGGCCGTCAGCCTCGGCGACACCGGCGCCCACGTGGCGCCGCCACGCCAGCCTGCGAAGCATTTTCCGGTAGGGCCGCGGCTCTGGCAGCAGCTCCCACGCCCGAAGAGCCAGGAGGGAAAGCCGTGCCTCGTTGGAAAGCTCTTTGGCAGCCGCTCGCGTGGCCCCACAGCCCGTGGGGCTGCGGGCTTTCCGGCGGCCGTCAGCCTCGGCGACACCAGTGCCCACGTGGCGCCGCCGCGCCAGCCTGCGAAGCATTTTCCGGTAGGGCCGCGGCTCTGGCGACAGCTCCCACGCCCGAAGAGCCAGGAGGGAAAGCCGTGCCTCGTTGGAAAGCTCTTTGGCAGCCGCTCGCGTGGCCCCACAGCCCGTGGGGCTGCGGGCTTTCCGGCGGCCGTCAGCCTCGGCGACACCGGCGCCCACGTGGCGCCGCCGCGCCAGCCTGCGAAGCATTTTCCGGTAGGGCCGCGTCTCTGGCGACAGCTCCCACGCCCGAAGAGCCAGGACGGAAAGCCGTGCCTCGTTGGAAAGCTCTTTGGCACCGCTCGCGTGGCCCCACAGCCCGTGGGGCTGCGGGCTTTCCGGCGGCCGTCAACTTCGGCGACACCTGCGACCACGTGGCGCCGCGGCGCCAGCCTGCGAAGCATTTTCCGGTAGGGCCGCGTCTCTGGCGACAGCTCCCCCTCCCGAAGAGCCAGGAGGGAAAGCCGTGCCTCGTTGGAAACCTCTTTGGCAGCCGCTCGCGTGGCCCCACAGCCCGTGGGGCTGCGGGCTTTCCGGTGGCCGTCAGCCTCGGCGACACCGGCGCCCACGTGGCGCCGCCACGCCAGCCTGCGAAGCATTTTCCTGTAGGGCCGCGGCTCTGGCGACAGCTCCCACGCCCGAAGAGCCAGGAGGGAAAGCCGTGCCTCGTTGGAAAGCTCTTTGGCAGCCGCTCGCGGGGGCCCCACAGCCCGTGGGGTTGCTGGCTTTCCGGCGGCCGTCAGCCTCGGCGACACCGGCGCCCACGTGGCGCCGCCGCGCCAGCCTGCGAAGCATTTTCCGGTAGGGCCGCGTCTCTGGCGACAGCTCCCACGCCCGAAGAGCCAGGAGGGAAAGCCGTGCCTCGTTGGAAAGCTCTTTGGCAGCCGCTCGCGTGGCCCCACAGCCCGTGGGGCTGCGGGCTTTCCGGCGGCCATCAGCCTCGGCGACACCAGGGCACACGTGGCGCCGCGGCGCCAGCCTGCGAAGCATTTTCCGGTAGGGGCCGCGGCTCTGGTGACAGCTCCCCCACCCGAAGAGCCAGGAGGGAAAGCCGTGCCTCGTTGGAAAGCTCTTTGGCAGCCGCTCGCGTGGCCCCACAGCCCGTGGGGCTGTGGGCTTTCCGGCGGCCGTCAGCCTCGGCGACACCGGCGCCCACGTGGCGCCGCCGCGCCAGCCTGTGAAGCATTTTCCGGTAGGGCCGCGGCTCTGGCGACAGCTCCCACGCCCGAAGAGCCAGGAGGGAAAGCCGTGCCTCGTTGGAAAGCTCTTTGGCAGCCGCTTGCATGGCCCCATAGCCCGTGGGGCTGCGGGCTTTCCGGCGGCCATCAGCCTCGGCGACACCAGGGCACACGTGGCGCCGACGCGCCAGCCTGCGAAGCATTTTCCGGTAGGACCGTGTCTCTGGCGACAGGTCCCATGCCCGAAGAGCCAGGAGGAAAAGCCGTGCCTCGTTGGAAAGCTCTTTGGCAGCCGCTCGCGTGGCCCCACAGCCCGTGGGGCTGCGGGCTTTCCGGCGGCCGTCAGCCTCGGCGCCACCGGCGCCCACGTGGCGCCGCCGCGCCAGCCTGCGAAGCATTTTCCGGTAGGGCCGCGGCTCTGGCGACAGCTCCCACGCCCGAAGAGCCAGGAGGGAAAGCCGTGCCTCGTTGGAAAGCTCTTTGGCAGCCGCTCGCGTGGCCCCACAGCCCGTGGGGCTGCGGGCTTTTCGGCGGCCGTCAGCCTCGGCGACACCAGTGTCTACGTGGCGCCGCCACGCCAGCCTGCGAAGCATTTTCCGGTAGGGCCGCGTCTCTGGCGACAGCTCCCATGCCCGAAGAGCCAGGAGGGAAAGCCGTGCCTCGTTGGAAAGCTCTTTGGCAGCCGCTCGCGTGGCACCACAGCCCGTGGGGCTGCGGGCTTTCCGGCGGCCGTCAGCCTCGGCGACACCTGCGACCACGTGGCGCCGCCGCGCCAGCCTGCGAAGCATTTTCCGCTAGGGCCGCGTCTCTGGCGACAGCTCCCACGCCCGAAGAGCCAGGAGGGAAAGCCGTGCCTCGTTGGAAAGCTCTTTGGCAGCCGCTCGCGTGGCCCCACAGCCCGTGGGGCTGCGGGCTTTCCAGCGGCCACCAGCCTCGGCGACACCGGGGCACACGTGGCGCCGCCGCGCCAGCCTGCGAAGCATTTTCCGGTAGGGCCGCGGCTCTGGCGACAGGTCCCACGCCCGAAGAGCCAGGACGGAAAGCCGTGCCTCGTTGGAAAGCTCTTTGGCAGCCGCTCGCGTGGTCCTACAGCCCGTGGGGCTGCGGGCTTTCCGGCGGCCGTCAGCCTCGGCGACACCGGCGCCCACGTGGCGCCGCCGCGCCAGCCTGCGAAGCATTTTCCGGTAGGGCCGCGGCTCTGGCGACAGCTCCCACGCCCGAAGAGCCAGGAGGGAAAGCCGTGCCTCGTTGGAAAGCTCTTTGGCAGCCGCTCGCGTGGCCCCACAGCCCGTGGGGCTGCGGGCTTTTCGGCGGCCGTCAGCCTCGGCGACACCAGTGTCTACGTGGCGCCGCCACGCCAGCCTGCGAAGCATTTTCCGGTAGGGCCGCGGCTCTGGCGACAGCTCCCACGCCCGAAGAGCCAGGAGGGAAAGCCGTGCCTTGTTGGAAACCTCTTTGGCAGCCGCTCGCGTGGCACTACAGCCCGTGGGGCTGCGGGCTTTCCGGCGGCCGTCAGCCTCGGCGACACCTGCGACCACGTGGCGCCGCTGCACCAGCCTGCGAAGCATTTTCCGGTAGGGCCGCGTCTCTGGCGACAGCTCCCACGCCCGAAGAGCCAGGAGGGAAAGCCGTGCCTCGTTGGAAAGCTCTTTGGCAGCCGCTCGCGTGGCCCCACAGCCCGTGGGGCTGCGGGCTTTCCGGCGGCCGTCAGCCTCGGCGACACCTGCGACCACGTGGCGCCGCCGCGCCAGCCTGCGAAGCATTTTCCGGTAGGGCCGCGTCTCTGGCGACAGCTCCCACGCCCGAAGAGCCAGGAGGGAAAGCCGTTCCTCGTTGGAAAGCTCTTTGGCAGCCGCTCGCGTGGCCCCACAGCCCGTGGGGCTGCGGGCTTTCCGGCGGCCGTCAGCCTCGGCGACACCGGCGCCCACGTGGTGCCGCCGCGCCAGCCTGCGAAGCATTTTCCGGTAGGGCCGCGTCTCTGGCGACAGCTCCCACGCCCGAAGAGCCAGGAGGGAAAGCCGTGCCTCGTTGGAAAGTTCTTTGGCAGCTGCTCGCGTGGCCCCACAGCCCGTGGGGCTGCGGGCTTTCCGGCGGCCGTCAGCCTCGGCGACACCGGCGCCCACGTGGCGCCGCCGCGCCAGCCTGCGAAGCATTTTCCGGTAGGGCTGAGGCTCTGGCAACAGCTCCCACGCCCGAAGAGCCAGGAGGGAAAGCCGTGCCTCGTTGGAAAGCTCTTTGGCAGCCGCTCGCGTGGCCCCACAGCCCGTGGGGCTGCGGGCTTTCCGGCGGCCGTCAGCCTCGGCGACACCGGCGCCCACGTGGCGCCGCCGCGCCAGCCTGCGAAGCATTTTCCGGTAGGGCCGCGGCTCTGGCGACAGCTCCCACGCCCGAAGAGCGAGGACGGAAAGCCGTGCCTCGTTGGAAAGCTCTTTGGCAGCCGCTCGCGTGGTCCTACAGCCTGTGGGGCTGCGGGCTTTCCGGCGGCCGTCAGCCTCGGCAACACCGGCGCCCACGTGGCGCCGCCGCGCCAGCCTGCGAAGCATTTTCCGGTAGGGCCGCGGCTCTGGCGACAGCTCCCACGCCCGAAGAGCCAGGAGGGAAAGCCGTGCCTCGTTGGAAAGCTCTTTGGCAGCCGCTCGCGTGGCCCCACAGCCCGTGGGGCTGCGGGCTTTCCGGCGGCCGTCAGCCTCGGCGACACCAGTGTCTACGTGGCGCCGCCACGCCAGCCTGCGAAGCATTTTCCGGTAGGGCCGCGTCTCTGGCGACAGCTCCCACGCCCGAAGAGCCAGGAGGGAAAGCCGTGCCTCGTTGGAAAGCTCTTTGGCAGCCGCTCGCGTGGCACCACAGCCCGTGGGGCTGCGGGCTTTCCGGCGGCCGTCAGCCTCGGCGCCACCGGCGACCACGTGGCGCCGCCGCGCCAGCCTGCGAAGCATTTTCCGGTAGGGCCGCGGCTCTGGCGACAGCTCCCACGCCCGAAGAGCCAGGAGGGAAAGCCGTGCCTCGTTGGAAAGCTCTTTGGCAGCCGCTCGCGTGGCCCCACAGCCCGTGGGGCTGCGGGCTTTTCGGCGGCCGTCAGCCTCGGCGACACCAGTGTCTACGTGGCGCCGCCACGCCAGCCTGCGAAGCATTTTCCGGTAGGGCCGCGTCTCTGGCGACAGCTCCCACGCCCGAAGAGCCAGGAGGGAAAGCCGTGCCTCGTTGGAAAGCTCTTTGGCAGCCGCTCGCGTGGCACCACAGCCCGTGGGGCTGCGGGCTTTCCGGCGGCCGTCAGCCTCGGCGACACCTGCGACCACGTGGCGCCGCCGCGCCAGCCTGCGAAGCATTTTCCGGTAGGGCCGCGTCTCTGGCGACAGCTCCCACGCCCGAAGAGCCAGGAGGGAATGCCGTTCCTCGTTGGAAAGCTCTTTGGCAGCCGCTCGCGTGGCCCCACAGCCCGTGGGGCTGCGGGCTTTCCGGCGGCCGTCAGCCTCGGCGCCACCGGCGCCCACGTGGTGCCGCCGCGCCAGCCTGCGAAGCATTTTCCGGTAGGGCCGCGTCTCTGGCGACAGCTCCCACGCCCGAAGAGCCAGGAGGGAAAGCCGTGCCTCGTTGGAAAGTTCTTTGGCAGCTGCTCGCGTGGCCCCACAGCCCGTGGGGCTGCGGGCTTTCCGGCGGCCGTCAGCCTCGGCGACACCGGCGCCCACGTGGCGCCGCCGCGCCAGCCTGCGAAGCATTTTCCGGTAGGGCTGAGGCTCTGGCGACAGCTCCCACGCCCGAAGAGCCAGGAGGGAAAGCCGTGCCTCGTTGGAAAGCTCTTTGGCAGCCGCTCGCGTGGCCCCACAGCCCGTGGGGCTGCGGGCTTTCCGGCGGCCGTCAGCCTCGGCGACACCGGCGCCCACGTGGCGCCGCCGCGCCAGCCTGCGAAGCATTTTCCGGTAGGGCCGCGGCTCTGGCGACAGCTCCCACGCCCGAAGAGCGAGGACGGAAAGCCGTGCCTCGTTGGAAAGCTCTTTGGCAGCCGCTCGCGTGGCCCCACAGCCCGTGGGGCTGCGGGCTTTCCGGCGGCCGTCAGCCTCGGCAACACCGGCGCCCACGTGGCGCCGCCGCGCCAGCCTGCGAAGCATTTTCCGGTAGGGCCGCGTCTCTGGCGACAGCTCCCACGCCCGAAGAGCCAGGAGGGAAAGCCGTGCCTCGTTGGAAAGCTCTTTGGCAGCCGCTCGCGTGGCCCCACAGCCCGTGGGGCTGCGGGCTTTCCGGCGGCCGTCAGCCTCGGCACCACCGGCGCCCACGTGGCGCCGCCGCGCCAGCCTGCGAAGCATTTTCCGGTAGGGCCGCGGCTCTGGCGAAAGCTCCCACGCCCGAAGAGCCAGGAGGGAAAGCCGTGCCTCGTTGGAAAGCTCTTTGGCAGCCGCTCGCGTGGCCCCACAGCCCGTGGGGCTGCGGGCTTTCCGGCAGCCGTCAGCCTCGGCGACACCGGCGCCCACGTGGCGCCGCCGCGCCAGCCTGCGAAGCATTTTCCGGTAGGGCCGCGGCTGTGGCGACAGCTCCCACGCCCGAAGAGCCAGGAGGGAAAGCCGTGCCTCGTTGGAAAGCTCTTTGGCAGCCGCTCGCGTGGCCCCATAGCCCGTGGGGCTGCGGGCTTTCCAGCGGCCATCAGCCTCGGCGACACCGGGGCACACGTGGCGCCGCCGCGCCAGCCTGCGAAGCATTTTCCGGTAGGGCCGCGGCTCTGGCGACAGCTCCCACGCCCGAAGAGCCAGGACGGAAAGCCGTGCCTCGTTGGAAAGCTCTTTGGGAGCCGCTCGCGTGGTCCTACAGCCCGTGGGGCTGCGGGCTTTCCGGCGGCCGTCAGCCTCGGCGCCACCGGCGCCCACGTGGCGCCACCGCGCCAGCCTGAGAAGCATTTTCCGGTAGGGCCGCGGCTCTGGCGACAGCTCCCACGCCCGAAGAGCCAGGAGGGAAAGCCGTGCCTCGTTGTAAAGCTCTTTGGCAGCCGCTCGCGTGGCCCCACAGCCCGTGGGGCTGCGGGCTTTTCGGCGGCCGTCAGCCTCGGCGCCACCAGTGCCCACGTGGCGCCGCCGCGCCAGCCTGCGAAGCATTTTCCGGTTTGGCCGCGGCTCTGGCGACAGCTCCCACGCCCGAAGAGCCAGGAGGGAAAGCCGTGCCTCGTTGGAAACCTCTTTGGCAGCTGCTCGAGTGGCCCCACAGCCCGTGGGGCTGCGGGCTTTTCGGCGGCCATGAGCCTCGGCGACACCTGCGACCACGTGGCGCCGCCGCGCCAGCCTGCGAAGCATTTTCCGGTAGGGCCGCGGCTCTGGCGACAGCTCCCACGCCCGAAGAGCCAGGAGGGAAAGCCGTGCCTCGTTGGAAAGCTCTTTGGCAGCCGCTCGCGTGGCCCCACAGCCCGTGGGGCTGCGGGCTTTCCGGCGGCCATCAGCCTCGGCGACACCAGTGCCCACGTGGCGCCGCCGCGCCAGCCTGCGAAGCATTTTCCGGTAGGGCCGCGGCTCTGGCGACAGCTCCCACGCCCGAAGAGCCAGGAGGGAAAGCCGTGCCTCGTTGGAAAGCTCTTTGGCAGCCGCTCGCGTGGCCCCACACCCCGTGGGGCTGCGGGCTTTCCGGCGGCCGTCAGCCTCGGCGACACCTGCGCCCACGTGGCGCCGCCGCGCCAGCCTGCGAAGCATTTTCCGGTAGGGCCGCGGCTCTGGCGACAGCTCCCACGCCCAAAGAGCGAGGACGGAAAGCCGTGCCTCGTTGGAAAGCTCTTTGGCAGCCGCTCGCGTGGTCCTACAGCCCGTGGGGCTGCGGGCTTTCCGGCGGCCGTCAGCCTCAGCGACACCGGCGCCCACGTGGCGCCGCTGCGCCAGCCTGCGAAGCATTTTCCGGTAGGGCCGCGTCTCTGGCGACAACTCCCACGCCCGAAGAGCCAGGAGGGAAAGCCGTGCCTCGTTGGAAAGCTCTTTGGCAGCCGCTCGCGTGGCCCCACAGCCCGTGGGGCTGCGGGCTTTCTGGCGGCCATCAGCCTCGGCGCCACCGGCGCCCACGTGGCGCCGCCGCGCCAGCTTGCGAAGCATTTTCCGGTAGGGCCGCGGCTCTGGCGACAGCTCCCACGCCCGAAGAGCCAGGAGGGAAAGCCGTGCCTCGTTGGAAAGCTCTTTGGCAGCCGCTCGCGTGGCCCCACAGCCCGTGGGGCTGCGGGCTTTTCGGCTGCCGTCAGCCTCGGCGACACCAGTGCCTACGTGGCGCCGCCACGCCAGCCTGCGAAGCATTTTCCGGTAGGGCCGCGGCTCTGGCGACAGCTCCCACGCCCGAAGAGCGAGGACGGAAAGCCGTGCCTCGTTGGAAAGCTCTTTGGCAGCCGCTCGCGTGGCACCACAGCCCGTGGGGCTGCGGGCTTTCCGGCGGCCGTCAGCCTCGGCGACACCTGCGACCACGTGGCGCCGCCGCGCCAGCCTGCGAAGCATTTTCCGGTAGGGCCGCGTCTCTGGCGACAGCTCCCACACCCGAAGAGCCAGGAGGGAAAGCCGTGCCTCGTTGGAAAGCTCTTTGGCAGCCGCTCGCGTGGCCCCACAGCCCGTGGGGCTGCGGGCTTTCCGGCGGCCGTCAGCCTCGGCGACACCGGCGCCCACGTGGCGCCGCCGCGCCAGCCTGCGAAGCATTTTCCGGTAGGGCCGCGGCTCTGGCGACAGCTCCCCCACCCGAAGAGCCAGGAGGGAAAGCCGTGCCTCGTTGGAAAGCTCTTTGGCAGCCGCTCGCGTGGCCCCACAGCCCGTGGGGCTGCGGGCTTTCCGGCGGCCGTCAGCCTCGGCAACACCGGCGCCCACGTGGCGCCGCCGCGCCAGCCTGCGAAGCATTTTCCGGTAGGGCCGCGTCTCTGGCGACAGCTCCCACGCCCGAAGAGCCAGGAGGGAAAGCCGTGCCTCGTTGGAAAGCTCTTTGGCAGCCGCTCGTGTGGTCCCACAGCCCGTGGGGCTGCGGGCTTTCCGGCGGCCGTCAGCCTCGGCGCCACCAGCGCCCACGTGGCGCCGCCGCGCCAGCCTGCGAAGCATTTTCCGGTAGGGCCGCGGCTCTGGCGACAGCTCCCACGCCCGAAGAGCCAGGAGGGAAAGCCGTGCCTCGTTGGAAAGCTCTTTGGCAGCCGCTCGCGTGGCCCCACAGCCCGTGGGGCTGCGGGCTTTCCGGCAGCCGTCAGCCTCGGCGACACCGGCGCCCACGTGGCGCCGCCGCGCCAGCCTGCGAAGCATTTTCCGGTAGGGCCGCGGCTCTGGCGACAGCTCCCATGCCCGAAGAGCCAGGAGGGAAAGCCGTGCCTCGTTGGAAAGCTCTTTGGCAGCCGCTCGCGTGGCCCCACAGCCCGTGGGGCTGCGGGCTTTTCGGCGGCCGTCAGCCTCGGCGACAACAGTGCCAACGTGGCGCCGCCGCGCCAGCCTGCGAAGCATTTTCCGGTAAGGCCGCGTCTCTGGCGACAGCTCCCACGCCCGAAGAGCCAGGACGGAAAGCCGTGCCTCGTTGGAAATCTCTTTGGCAGCTGCTCGAGTGGCCCCACAGCCCGTGGGGCTGCGGGCTTTCCGGCGGCCATCAGCCTCGGCGACACCTGCGACCACGTGGCGCCGCCGCGCCAGCCTGCGAAGCATTTTCCGGTAGGGCCGCGTCTCTGGCGACAGCTCCCATGCCCGAAGAGCCAGGAGGGAAAGCCGTGCCTCATTGGAAAGCTCTTTGGCAGCCGCTCGCGTGGCACCACAGCCCGTGGGGCTGCGGGCTTTCCGGCGGCCGTCAGCCTCGGCGACACCTGCGCCCACGTGGCGCCGCCGCGCCAGCCTGCGAAGCATTTTCCAGTAGGGCCGCGTCTCTGGCGACAGCTCCCACGCCCGAAGAGCCAGAAGGGAAAGCCGTGCCTCGTTGGAAAGCTCTTTGGCAGCCGCTCGCGTGGCCCCACAGCCCGTGGGGCTGCGGGCTTTCCGGCGGCCGTCAGCCTCGGCGACACCGGCGTCCACGTGGCGCCGCTGCGCCAGCCTGCGAAGCATTTTCCGGTAGGGCTGAGGCTCTGGCGACAGCTCCCACGGCCGAAGAGCCAGGAGGGAAAGCCGTGCCTCGTTGGAAAGCTCTTTGGCAGCCGCTCGCATGGCCCCATAGCCCGTGGGGCTGCGAGCTTTCCGGCGGCCGTCAGCCTCGGCGCCACCGGCGCCCACGTGGCGCCGCCGCGCCAGCCTGCGAAGCTTTTTCCGGTAGGGCCGCGGCTCTGGCGACAGCTCCCACGCCCGAAGAGCGAGGACGGAAAGCCGTGCCTCGTTGGAAAGCTCTTTGGCAGCCGCTCGCGTGGCCCCACAGCCTGTGGGGCTGCGGTCTTTCCGGCGGCCGTCAGCCTCGGCAACACCGGCGACCACGTGGCGCCGCCGCGCCAGCCTGCGAAGCATTTTCCGGTAGGGCCGCGTCTCTGGCGACAGCTCCCACGCCCGAAGAGCCAGGAGGGAAAGCCGTGCCTCGTTGGAAAGGTCTTTGGCAGCCGCTCGCGTGGCCCCACAGCCCGTGGGGCTGCGGGCTTTCCGGCGGCCGTCAGCCTCGGCGCCACCGGCGCCCACGTGGCGCCGCCGCGCCAGCCTGCGAAGCATTTTCCGGTAGGGCCGCGGCTCTGGCGACAGCTCCCACGCCCGAAGAGCGAGGACGGAAAGCCGTGCCTCGTTGGAAAGCTCTTTGGCAGCCGCTCGCGTGGTCCTACAGCCTGTGGGGCTGCGGGCTTTCCGGCGGCCGTCAGCCTCGGCAACACCGGCGCCCACGTGGCGCCGCCGCGCCAGCCTGCGAAGCATTTTCCGGTAGGGCCGCGTCTCTGGCGACAGCTCCCACGCCCGAAGAGCCAGGAGGGAAAGCCGTGCCTCGTTGGAAAGCTCTTTGGCAGCCGCTCGCGTGGCCCCACAGCCCGTGGGGCTGCGGGCTTTCCGGCGGCCGTCAGCCTCGGCGACACCAGTGCCCACGTGGCGCCGCCGCGCCAGCCTGCGAAGCATTTTCCGGTAGGGCCGCGGCTCTGGCGACAGCTCCCACGCCCGAAGAGCCAGGAGGGAAAGCCGTGCCTCGTTGGAAAGCTCTTTGGCAGCCGCTCGCGTGGCCCCACAGCCCGTGGGGCTGCGGGCTTTCCGGCGGCCGTCAGCCTCGGCGACACCGGCGCCCACGTGGCGTCGCCGCGCCAGCCTGCGAAGCATTTTCCGGTAGGGCCGCGTCTCTGGCGACAGCTCCCACGCCCGAAGAGCCAGGACGGAAAGCCGTGCCTCGTTGGAAAGCTCTTTGGCAGCCGCTCGCGTGGCCCCACAGCCCGTGGGGCTGCGGGCTTTCCGGCGGCCGTCAACTTCGGCGACACCTGCGACCACGTGGCGCCGCGGCGCCAGCCTGCGAAGCATTTTCCGGTAGGGCCGCGGCTCTGGTGACAGCTCCCCCTCCCGAAGAGCCAGGAGGGAAAGCCGTGCCTCGTTGGAAACCTCTTTGGCAGCCGCTCGCGTGGCCCCACAGCCCGTGGGGCTGCGGGCTTTCCGGTGGCCGTCAGCCTCGGCGACACCGGCGCCCACGTGGCGCCGCCACGCCAGCCTGCGAAGCATTTTCCTGTAGGGCCGCGGCTCTGGCGACAGCTCCCACGCCCGAAGAGCCAGGAGGGAAAGCCGTGCCTCGTTGGAAAGCTCTTTGGCAGCCGCTCGCGGGGCCCCACAGCCCGTGGGGTTGCTGGCTTTCCGGCGGCCGTCAGCCTCGGCGACACCGGCGCCCACGTGGCGCCGCCGCGCCAGCCTGCGAAGCATTTTCCGGTAGGGCCGCGGCTGTGGCGACAGCTCCCACGCCCGAAGAGCCAGGAGGGAAAGCCGTGCCTCGTTGGAAAGCTCTTTGGCAGCCGCTCGCGTGGCCCCACAGCCCGTGGGGCTGCGGGCTTTCCGGCGGCCGTCAGCCTCGGCGCCACCGGCGCCCACGTGGCGCCGCCGCGCCAGCCTGCGAAGCATTTTCCGGTAGGGCCGCGTCTCTGGCGACAGCTCCCACGCCCGAAGAGCCAGGAGGGAAAGCCGTGCCTCGTTGGAAAGCTCTTTGGCAGCCGCTCGCGTGGCCCCACAGCCCGTGGGGCTGCGGGCTTTCCAGCGGCCATCAGCCTCGGCGACACCAGGGCACACGTGGCGCCGCCGCGCCAGCCTGTGAAGCATTTTCCGGTAGGGCCGCGGCTCTGGCGACAGCTCCCACGCCCGAAGAGCCAGGAGGGAAAGCCGTGCCTCGTTGGAAAGCTCTTTGGCAGCCGCTTGCATGGCCCCATAGCCCGTGGGGCTGCGGGCTTTCCGGCGGCCATCAGCCTCGGCGACACCAGGGCACACGTGGCGCCGACGCGCCAGCCTGCGAAGCATTTTCCGGTAGGACCGTGTCTCTGGCGACAGCTCCCATGCCCGAAGAGCCAGGAGGAAAAGCCGTGCCTCGTTGGAAAGCTCTTTGGCAGCCGCTCGCGTGGCCCCACAGCCCGTGGGGCTGCGGGCTTTCCGGCGGCCGTCAGCCTCGGCGCCACCGGCGCCCACGTGGCGCCGCCGCGCCAGCCTGCGAAGCATTTTCCGGTAGGGTCGCGGCTCTGGCGACAGCTCCCACGCCCGAAGAGCCAGGAGGGAAAGCCGTGCCTCGTTGGAAAGCTCTTTGGCAGCCGCTCGCGTGGCCCCACAGCCCGTGGGGCTGCGGGCTTTTCGGCGGCCGTCAGCCTCGGCGACACCAGTGTCTACGTGGCGCCGCCACGCCAGCCTGCGAAGCATTTTCCGGTAGGGCCGCGTCTCTGGCGACAGCTCCCATGCCCGAAGAGCCAGGAGGGAAAGCCGTGCCTCGTTGGAAAGCTCTTTGGCAGCCGCTCGCGTGGCACCACAGCCCGTGGGGCTGCGGGCTTTCCGGCGGCCGTCAGCCTCGGCGACACCTGCGACCACGTGGCGCCGCCGCGCCAGCCTGCGAAGCATTTTCCGGTAGGGCCGCGTCTCTGGCGACAGCTCCCACGCCCGAAGAGCCAGGAGGGAAAGCCGTGCCTCGTTGGAAAGCTCTTTGGCAGCCGCTCGCGTGGCCCCACAGCCCGTGGGGCTGCGGGCTTTCCAGCGGCCACCAGCCTCGGCGACACCGGGGCACACGTGGCGCCGCCGCGCCAGCCTGCGAAGCATTTTCCGGTAGGGCCGCGGCTCTGGCGACAGGTCCCACGCCCGAAGAGCCAGGACGGAAAGCCGTGCCTCGTTGGAAAGCTCTTTGGCAGCCGCTCGCGTGGTCCTACAGCCCGTGGGGCTGCGGGCTTTCCGGCGGCCGTCAGCCTCGGCGACACCGGCGCCCACGTGGCGCCGCCGCGCCAGCCTGCGAAGCATTTTCCGGTAGGGCCGCGGCTCTGGCGACAGCTCCCACGCCCGAAGAGCCAGGAGGGAAAGCCGTGCCTCGTTGGAAAGCTCTTTGGCAGCCGCTCGCGTGGCCCCACAGCCCGTGGGGCTGCGGGCTTTTCGGCGGCCGTCAGCCTCGGCGACACCAGTGTCTACGTGGCGCCGCCACGCCAGCCTGCGAAGCATTTTCCGGTAGGGCCGCGGCTCTGGCGACAGCTCCCACGCCCGAAGAGCCAGGAGGGAAAGCCGTGCCTCGTTGGAAAGCTCTTTGGCAGCCGCTCGCGTGGCACTACAGCCCGTGGGGCTGCGGGCTTTCCGGCGGCCGTCAGCCTCGGCGACACCTGCGACCACGTGGCGCCGCTGCACCAGCCTGCGAAGCATTTTCCGGTAGGGCCGCGTCTCTGGCGACAGCTCCCACGCCCGAAGAGCCAGGAGGGAAAGCCGTGCCTCGTTGGAAAGCTCTTTGGCAGCCGCTCGCGTGGCCCCACAGCCCGTGGGGCTGCGGGCTTTCCGGCGGCCGTCAGCCTCGGCGACACCTGCGACCACGTGGCGCCGCCGCGCCAGCCTGCGAAGCATTTTCCGGTAGGGCCGCGTCTCTGGCGACAGCTCCCACGCCCGAAGAGCCAGGAGGGAAAGCCGTTCCTCGTTGGAAAGCTCTTTGGCAGCCGCTCGCGTGGCCCCACAGCCCGTGGGGCTGCGGGCTTTCCGGCGGCCGTCAGCCTCGGCGACACCGGCGCCCACGTGGTGCCGCCGCGCCAGCCTGCGAAGCATTTTCCGGTAGGGCCGCGTCTCTGGCGACAGCTCCCACGCCCGAAGAGCCAGGAGGGAAAGCCGTGCCTCGTTGGAAAGTTCTTTGGCAGCTGCTCGCGTGGCCCCACAGCCCGTGGGGCTGCGGGTTTTCCGGCGGCCGTCAGCCTCGGCGACACCGGCGCCCACGTGGCGCCGCCGCGCCAGCCTGCGAAGCATTTTCCGGTAGGGCTGAGGCTCTGGCAACAGCTCCCACGCCCGAAGAGCCAGGAGGGAAAGCCGTGCCTCGTTGGAAAGCTCTTTGGCAGCCGCTCGCGTGGCCCCACAGCCCGTGGGGCTGCGGGCTTTCCGGCGGCCGTCAGCCTCGGCGACACCGGCGCCCACGTGGCGCCGCCGCGCCAGCCTGCGAAGCATTTTCCGGTAGGGCCGCGGCTCTGGCGACAGCTCCCACGCCCGAAGAGCGAGGACGGAAAGCCGTGCCTCGTTGGAAAGCTCTTTGGCAGCCGCTCGCGTGGTCCTACAGCCTGTGGGGCTGCGGGCTTTCCGGCGGCCGTCAGCCTCGGCAACACCGGCGCCCACGTGGCGCCGCCGCGCCAGCCTGCGAAGCATTTTCCGGTAGGGCCGCGGCTCTGGCGACAGCTCCCACGCCCGAAGAGCCAGGAGGGAAAGCCGTGCCTCGTTGGAAAGCTCTTTGGCAGCCGCTCGCGTGGCCCCACAGCCCGTGGGGCTGCGGGCTTTCCGGCGGCCGTCAGCCTCGGCGACACCAGTGTCTACGTGGCGCCGCCACGCCAGCCTGCGAAGCATTTTCCGGTAGGGCCGCGTCTCTGGCGACAGCTCCCACGCCCGAAGAGCCAGGAGGGAAAGCCGTGCCTCGTTGGAAAGCTCTTTGGCAGCCGCTCGCGTGGCACCACAGCCCGTGGGGCTGCGGGCTTTCCGGCGGCCGTCAGCCTCGGCGACACCTGCGACCACGTGGCGCCGCCGCGCCAGCCTGCGAAGCATTTTCCGGTAGGGCCGCGGCTCTGGCGACAGCTCCCACGCCCGAAGAGCCAGGAGGGAAAGCCGTGCCTCGTTGGAAAGCTCTTTGGCAGCCGCTCGCGTGGCCCCACAGCCCGTGGGGCTGCGGGCTTTTCGGCGGCCGTCAGCCTCGGCGACACCAGTGTCTACGTGGCGCCGCCACGCCAGCCTGCGAAGCATTTTCCGGTAGGGCCGCGTCTCTGGCGACAGCTCCCACGCCCGAAGAGCCAGGAGGGAAAGCCGTGCCTCGTTGGAAAGCTCTTTGGCAGCCGCTCGCGTGGCACCACAGCCCGTGGGGCTGCGGGCTTTCCGGCGGCCGTCAGCCTCGGCGACAACTGCGACCACGTGGCGCCGCCGCGCCAGCCTGCGAAGCATTTTCCGGTAGGGCCGCGTCTCTGGCGACAGCTCCCACGCCCGAAGAGCCAGGAGGGAATGCCGTTCCTCGTTGGAAAGCTCTTTGGCAGCCGCTCGCGTGGCCCCACAGCCCGTGGGGCTGCGGGCTTTCCGGCGGCCGTCAGCCTCGGCGCCACCGGCGCCCACGTGGTGCCGCCGCGCCAGCCTGCGAAGCATTTTCCGGTAGGGCCGCGTCTCTGGCGACAGCTCCCACGCCCGAAGAGCCAGGAGGGAAAGCCGTGCCTCGTTGGAAAGTTCTTTGGCAGCTGCTCGCGTGGCCCCACAGCCCGTGGGGCTGCGGGCTTTCCGGCGGCCGTCAGCCTCGGCGACACCGGCGCCCACGTGGCGCCGCCGCGCCAGCCTGCGAAGCATTTTCCGGTAGGGCTGAGGCTCTGGCGACAGCTCCCACGCCCGAAGAGCCAGGAGGGAAAGCCGTGCCTCGTTGGAAAGCTCTTTGGCAGCCGCTCGCGTGGCCCCACAGCCCGTGGGGCTGCGGGCTTTCCGGCGGCCGTCAGCCTCGGCGACACCGGCGCCCACGTGGCGCCGCCGCGCCAGCCTGCGAAGCATTTTCCGGTAGGGCCGCGGCTCTGGCGACAGCTCCCACGCCCGAAGAGCGAGGACGGAAAGCCGTGCCTCGTTGGAAAGCTCTTTGGCAGCCGCTCGCGTGGCCCCACAGCCCGTGGGGCTGCGGGCTTTCCGGCGGCCGTCAGCCTCGGCAACACCGGCGCCCACGTGGCGCCGCCGCGCCAGCCTGCGAAGCATTTTCCGGTAGGGCCGCGTCTCTGGCGACAGCTCCCACGCCCGAAGAGCCAGGAGGGAAAGCCGTGCCTCGTTGGAAAGCTCTTTGGCAGCCGCTCGCGTGGCCCCACAGCCCGTGGGGCTGCGGGCTTTCCGGCGGCCGTCAGCCTCGGCACCACCGGCGCCCACGTGGCGCCGCCGCGCCAGCCTGCGAAGCATTTTCCGGTAGGGCCGCGGCTCTGGCGACAGCTCCCACGCCCGAAGAGCCAGGAGGGAAAGCCGTGCCTCGTTGGAAAGCTCTTTGGCAGCCGCTCGCGTGGCCCCACAGCCCGTGGGGCTGCGGGCTTTCCGGCAGCCGTCAGCCTCGGCGACACCGGCGCCCACGTGGCGCCGCCGCGCCAGCCTGCGAAGCATTTTCCGGTAGGGCCGCGGCTGTGGCGACAGCTCCCACGCCCGAAGAGCCAGGAGGGAAAGCCGTGCCTCGTTGGAAAGCTCTTTGGCAGCCGCTCGCGTGGCCCCATAGCCCGTGGGGCTGCGGGCTTTCCAGCGGCCATCAGCCTCGGCGACACCGGGGCACACGTGGCGCCGCCGCGCCAGCCTGCGAAGCATTTTCCGGTAGGGCCGCGGCTCTGGCGACAGCTCCCACGCCCGAAGAGCCAGGACGGAAAGCCGTGCCTCGTTGGAAAGCTCTTTGGGAGCCGCTCGCGTGGTCCTACAGCCCGTGGGGCTGCGGGCTTTCCGGCGGCCGTCAGCCTCGGCGCCACCGGCGCCCACGTGGCGCCACCGCGCCAGCCTGAGAAGCATTTTCCGGTAGGGCCGCGGCTCTGGCGACAGCTCCCACGCCCGAAGAGCCAGGAGGGAAAGCCGTGCCTCGTTGGAAAGCTCTTTGGCAGCCGCTCGCGTGGCCCCACAGCCCGTGGGGCTGCGGGCTTTTCGGCGGCCGTCAGCCTCGGCGCCACCAGTGCCCACGTGGCGCCGCCGCGCCAGCCTGCGAAGCATTTTCCGGTTTGGCCGCGGCTCTGGCGACAGCTCCCACGCCCGAAGAGCCAGGAGGGAAAGCCGTGCCTCGTTGGAAACCTCTTTGGCAGCTGCTCGAGTGGCCCCACAGCCCGTGGGGCTGCGGGCTTTTCGGCGGCCATCAGCCTCGGCGACACCTGCGACCACGTGGCGCCGCCGCGTCAGCCTGCGAAGCATTTTCCGGTAGGGCCGCGGCTCTGGCGACAGCTCCCACGCCCGAAGAGCCAGGAGGGAAAGCCGTGCCTCGTTGGAAAGCTCTTTGGCAGCCGCTCGCGTGGCCCCACAGCCCGTGGGGCTGCGGGCTTTCCGGCGGCCATCAGCCTCGGCGACACCAGTGCCCACGTGGCGCCGCCGCGCCAGCCTGCGAAGCATTTTCCGGTAGGTCCGCGGCTCTGGCGACAGCTCCCACGCCCGAAGAGCCAGGAGGGAAAGCCGTGCCTCGTTGGAAAGCTCTTTGGCAGCCGCTCGCATGGCCCCATAGCCCGTGGGGCTGCGGGCTTTCCGGCGGCCGTCAGCCTCGGCGACACCTGCGCCCACGTGGCGCCGCCGCGCCAGCCTGCGAAGCATTTTCCGGTAGGGCCGCGGCTCTGGCGACAGCTCCCACGCCCAAAGAGCGAGGACGGAAAGCCGTGCCTCGTTGGAAAGCTCTTTGGCAGCCGCTCGCGTGGTCCTACAGCCCGTGGGGCTGCGGGCTTTCCGGCGGCCGTCAGCCTCAGCGACACCGGCGCCCACGTGGCGCCGCTGCGCCAGCCTGCGAAGCATTTTCCGGTAGGGCCGCGTCTCTGGCGACAACTCCCACGCCCGAAGAGCCAGGAGGGAAAGCCGTGCCTCGTTGGAAAGCTCTTTGGCAGCCGCTCGCGTGGCCCCACAGCCCGTGGGGCTGCGGGCTTTCTGGCGGCCGTCAGCCTCGGCGCCACCGGCGCCCACGTGGCGCCGCCGCGCCAGCTTGCGAAGCATTTTCCAGTAGGGCCGCGGCTCTGGCGACAGCTCCCACGCCCGAAGAGCCAGGAGGGAAAGCCGTGCCTCGTTGGAAAGCTCTTTGGCAGCCGCTCGCGTGGCCCCACAGCCCGTGGGGCTGCGGGCTTTTCGGCTGCCGTCAGCCTCGGCGACACCAGTGCCTACGTGGCGCCGCCACGCCAGCCTGCGAAGCATTTTCCGGTAGGGCCGCGGCTCTGGCGACAGCTCCCACGCCCGAAGAGCCAGGAGGGAAAGCCGTGCCTCGTTGGAAAGCTCTTTGGCAGCCGCTCGCGTGGCACCACAGCCCGTGGGGCTGCGGGCTTTCCGGCGGCCGTCAGCCTCGGCGACACCTGCGACCACGTGGCGCCGCCGCGCCAGCCTGCGAAGCATTTTCCGGTAGGGCCGCGTCTCTGGCGACAGCTCCCACACCCGAAGAGCCAGGAGGGAAAGCCGTGCCTCGTTGGAAAGCTCTTTGGCAGCCGCTCGCGTGGCCCCACAGCCCGTGGGGCTGCGGGCTTTCCGGCGGCCGTCAGCCTCGGCGACACCGGCGCCCACGTGGCGCCGCCGCGCCAGCCTGCGAAGCATTTTCCGGTAGGGCCGCGTCTCTGGCGACAGCTCCCACGCCCGAAGAGCCAGGAGGGAAAGCCGTGCCTCGTTGGAAAGCTCTTTGGCAGCCGCTCGTGTGGTCCCACAGCCCGTGGGGCTGCGGGCTTTCCGGCGGCCGTCAGCCTCGGCGCCACCAGTGCCCACGTGGCGCCGCCGCGCCAGCCTGCGAAGCATTTTCCGGTAGGGCCGCGGCTCTGGCGACAGCTCCCACGCCCGAAGAGCCAGGAGGGAAAGCCGTGCCTCGTTGGAAAGCTCTTTGGCAGCCGCTCGCGTGGCCCCACAGCCCGTGGGGCTGCGGGCTTTCCGGCAGCCGTCAGCCTCGGCGACACCGGCGCCCACGTGGCGCCGCCGCGCCAGCCTGCGAAGCATTTTCCGGTAGGGCCGCGGCTCTGGCGACAGCTCCCATGCCCGAAGAGCCAGGAGGGAAAGCCGTGCCTCGTTGGAAAGCTCTTTGGCAGCCGCTCGCGTGGCCCCACAGCCCGTGGGGCTGCGGGCTTTTCGGCGGCCGTCAGCCTCGGCGACAACAGTGCCAACGTGGCGCCGCCGCGCCAGCCTGCGAAGCATTTTCCGGTAAGGCCGCGTCTCTGGCGACAGCTCCCACGCCCGAAGAGACAGGAGGGAAAGCCGTGCCTCATTGGAAAGCTCTTTGGCAGCCGCTCGCGTGGCACCACAGCCCGTGGGGCTGCGGGCTTTCCGGCGGCCGTCAGCCTCGGCGACACCTGCGCCCACGTGGCGACGCCGCGCCAGCCTGCGAAGCATTTTCCAGTAGGGCCGCGTCTCTGGCGACAGCTCCCACGCCCGAAGAGCCAGAAGGGAAAGCCGTGCCTCGTTGGAAAGCTCTTTGGCAGCCGCTCGCGTGGCCCCACAGCCCGTGGGGCTGCGGGCGTTCCGGCGGCCGTCAGCCTCGGCGCCACCGGCGCCCACGTGGCGCCGCCGCGCCAGCCTGCGAAGCATTTTCCGGTAGGGCCGCGGCTCTGGCGACAGCTCCCACGCCCGAAGAGCCAGGAGGGAAAGCTGTGCCTCGTTTGAAAGCTCTTTGGCAGCCGCTCGTGTGGCCCCACAGCCCGTGGGGCTGCGGGCTTTCTGGCGGCCGTCAGCCTCGGCGGCACCAGTGCCCACGTGGCGCCGCCGCGCCAGCCTGTGAAGCATTTTCCTGTAGGGCTGCGGCTCTGGCGACAGCTCCCACGCCCGAAGAGCCAGGAGGGAAAGCCGTGCCTCGTTGGAAAGCTCTTTGGCAGCCGCTCGCGTGGCCCCACAGCCCGTGGGGCTGCGGGCTTTTTGGCGGCCGTCAGCCTCGGCTCCACCTGCGCCCACGTGGCGCCACCGCACCAGCCTGCGAAGCATTTTCCGGTAGGGCCGCGTCTCTGGCGACAGCTCCCACGCCCGAAGAGCCAGGAGGGAAAGCCGTGCCTCGTTGGAAAGCTCTTTGGCAGCCGCTCACGTGGCCCCACAGCCCGTGGGGCTGCGGGCTTTCCGGCGGCCGTCAGCCTCGGCGACACCGGCGTCCACGTGGCGCCGCTGCGCCAGCCTGCGAAGCATTTTCCGGTAGGGCTGAGGCTCTGGCGACAGCTCCCACGGCCGAAGAGCCAGGAGGGAAAGCCGTGCCTCGTTGGAAAGCTCTTTGGCAGCCGCTCGCATGGCCCCATAGCCCGTGGGGCTGCGAGCTTTCCGGCGGCCGTCAGCCTCGGCGCCACCGGCGCCCACGTGGCGCCGCCGCGCCAGCCTGCGAAGCATTTTCCGGTAGGGCCGCGGCTCTGGCGACAGCTCCCACGCCCGAAGAGCGAGGACGGAAAGCCGTGCCTCGTTGGAAAGCTCTTTGGCAGCCGCTCGCGTGGCCCCACAGCCTGTGGGGCTGCGGTCTTTCCGGCGGCCGTCAGCCTCGGCAACACCGGCGCCCACGTGGCGCCGCCGCGCCAGCCTGCGAAGCATTTTCCGGTAGGGCCGCGTCTCTGGCGACAGCTCCCACGCCCGAAGAGCCAGGAGGGAAAGCCGTGCCTCGTTGGAAAGCTCTTTGGCAGCCGCTCGCGTGGCCCCACAGCCCGTGGGGCTGCGGGCTTTCCGGCGGCCGTCAGCCTCGGCGCCACCGGCGCCCACGTGGCGCCGCCGCGCCAGCCTGCGAAGCATTTTCCGGTAGGGCCGCGGCTCTGGCGACAGCTCCCACGCCCGAAGAGCCAGGAGGGAAAGCCGTGCCTCGTTGGAAAGCTCTTTGGCAGCCGCTCGTGTGGTCCCACAGCCCGTGGGGCTGCGGGCTTTCCGGCGGCCGTCAGCCTCGGCGCCACCAGCGCCCACGTGGCGCCGCCGCGCCAGCCTGCGAAGCATTTTCCGGTAGGGCCGCGGCTCTGGCGACAGCTCCCACGCCCGAAGAGCCAGGAGGGAAAGCCGTGCCTCGTTGGAAAGCTCTTTGGCAGCCGCTCGCGTGGCCCCACAGCCCGTGGGGCTGCGGGCTTTCCGGCAGCCGTCAGCCTCGGCGACACCGGCGCCCACGTGGCGCCGCCGCGCCAGCCTGCGAAGCATTTTCCGGTAGGGCCGCGGCTCTGGCGACAGCTCCCATGCCCGAAGAGCCAGGAGGGAAAGCCGTGCCTCGTTGGAAAGCTCTTTGGCAGCCGCTCGCGTGGCCCCACAGCCCGTGGGGCTGCGGGCTTTTCGGCGGCCGTCAGCCTCGGCGACAACAGTGCCAACGTGGCGCCGCCGCGCCAGCCTGCGAAGCATTTTCCGGTAAGGCCGCGTCTCTGGCGACAGCTCCCACGCCCGAAGAGCCAGGACGGAAAGCCGTGCCTCGTTGGAAATCTCTTTGGCAGCTGCTCGAGTGGCCCCACAGCCCGTGGGGCTGCGGGCTTTCCGGCGGCCATCAGCCTCGGCGACACATGCGACCACGTGGCGCCGCCGCGCCAGCCTGCGAAGCATTTTCCGGTAGGGCCGCGTCTCTGGCGACAGCTCCCATGCCCGAAGAGACAGGAGGGAAAGCCGTGCCTCATTGGAAAGCTCTTTGGCAGCCGCTCGCGTGGCACCACAGCCCGTGGGGCTGCGGGCTTTCCGGCGGCCGTCAGCCTCGGCGACACCTGCGCCCACGTGGCGACGCCGCGCCAGCCTGCGAAGCATTTTCCAGTAGGGCCGCGTCTCTGGCGACAGCTCCCACGCCCGAAGAGCCAGAAGGGAAAGCCGTGCCTCGTTGGAAAGCTCTTTGGCAGCCGCTCGCGTGGCCCCACAGCCCGTGGGGCTGCGGGCGTTCCGGCGGCCGTCAGCCTCGGCGCCACCGGCGCCCACGTGGCGCCGCCGCGCCAGCCTGCGAAGCATTTTCCGGTAGGGCCGCGGCTCTGGCGACAGCTCCCACGCCCGAAGAGCCAGGAGGGAAAGCTGTGCCTCGTTTGAAAGCTCTTTGGCAGCCGCTCGTGTGGCCCCACAGCCCGTGGGGCTGCGGGCTTTCTGGCGGCCGTCAGCCTCGGCGGCACCAGTGCCCACGTGGCGCCGCCGCGCCAGCCTGTGAAGCATTTTCCTGTAGGGCTGCGGCTCTGGCGACAGCTCCCACGCCCGAAGAGCCAGGAGGGAAAGCCGTGCCTCGTTGGAAAGCTCTTTGGCAGCCGCTCGCGTGGCCCCACAGCCCGTGGGGCTGCGGGCTTTTTGGCGGCCGTCAGCCTCGGCTCCACCTGCGCCCACGTGGCGCCACCGCACCAGCCTGCGAAGCATTTTCCGGTAGGGCCGCGTCTCTGGCGACAGCTCCCACGCCCGAAGAGCCAGGAGGGAAAGCCGTGCCTCGTTGGAAAGCTCTTTGGCAGCCGCTCACGTGGCCCCACAGCCCGTGGGGCTGCGGGCTTTCCGGCGGCCGTCAGCCTCGGCGACACCGGCGTCCACGTGGCGCCGCTGCGCCAGCCTGCGAAGCATTTTCCGGTAGGGCTGAGGCTCTGGCGACAGCTCCCACGGCCGAAGAGCCAGGAGGGAAAGCCGTGCCTCGTTGGAAAGCTCTTTGGCAGCCGCTCGCATGGCCCCATAGCCCGTGGGGCTGCGAGCTTTCCGGCGGCCGTCAGCCTCGGCGCCACCGGCGCCCACGTGGCGCCGCCGCGCCAGCCTGCGAAGCATTTTCCGGTAGGGCCGCGGCTCTGGCGACAGCTCCCACGCCCGAAGAGCGAGGACGGAAAGCCGTGCCTCGTTGGAAAGCTCTTTGGCAGCCGCTCGCGTGGCCCCACAGCCTGTGGGGCTGCGGTCTTTCCGGCGGCCGTCAGCCTCGGCAACACCGGCGCCCACGTGGCGCCGCCGCGCCAGCCTGCGAAGCATTTTCCGGTAGGGCCGCGTCTCTGGCGACAGCTCCCACGCCCGAAGAGCCAGGAGGGAAAGCCGTGCCTCGTTGGAAAGCTCTTTGGCAGCCGCTCGCGTGGCCCCACAGCCCGTGGGGCTGCGGGCTTTCCGGCGGCCGTCAGCCTCGGCGCCACCGGCGCCAACGTGGCGCCGCCGCGCCAGCCTGCGAAGCATTTTCCGGTAGGGCCGCGGCTCTGGCGACAGCTCCCACGCCCGAAGAGCGAGGACGGAAAGCCGTGCCTCGTTGGAAAGCTCTTTGGCAGCCGCTCGCGTGGTCCTACAGCCTGTGGGGCTGCGGGCTTTCCGGCGGCCGTCAGCCTCGGCAACACCGGCGCCCACGTGGCGCCGCCGCGCCAGCCTGCGAAGCATTTTCCGGTAGGGCTGCGTCTCTGGCGACAGCTCCCACGCCCGAAGAGCCAGGAGGGAAAGCCGTGCCTCGTTGGAAAGCTCTTTGGCAGCCGCTCGCGTGGCCCCACAGCCCGTGGGGCTGCGGGCTTTCCGGCGGCCGTCAGCCTCGGCGACACCGGCCCCCACGTGGCGCCGCCGAGCCAGCCTGCGAAGCATTTTCCGGTAGGGCCGCGGCTCTGGCGACAGCTCCCACGCCCGAAGAGCCAGGAGGGAAAGCCGTGCCTCGTTGGAAAGCTCTTTGGCAGCCGCTCGCGTGGCCCCACAGCCCGTGGGGCTGCGGGCTTTTCGGCGGCCGTCAGCCTCGGCGCCACCAGTGCCCACGTGGCGCCGCCGCGCCAGCCTGCGAAGCATTTTCCGGTAGGGCCGCGGCTCTGGCGACAGCTCCCACGCCCGAAGAGCCAGGACGGAAAGCCGTGCCTCGTTGGAAATCTCTTTGGCAGCTGCTCGAGTGGCCCCACAGCCCGTGGGGCTGCGGGCTTTCCGGCGGCCATCAGCCTCGGCGACACCTGCGACCACGTGGCGCCGCCGCGTCAGCCTGCGAAGCATTTTCCGGTAGGGCCGCGGCTCTGGCGACAGCTCCCATGCCCGAAGAGCCAGGAGGGAAAGCCGTGCCTCCTTGGAAAGCTCTTTGGCAGCTGCTCGCGTGGCCCCACAGCCCGTGGGGCTGCGGGCTTTCCGTCGGCCGTCAGCCTCGGCGACACCGGTGCCCACATGGCGCCCCCGCGCCAGCCTGCGAAGCATTTTCCGGTAGGGCCGCGTCTCTGGCGACAGCTCCCAAGCCCGAAGAGCCAGAAGGGAAAGCCGTGCCTCGTTGGAAAGCTCTTTGGCAGCCGCTCGCGTGGCCCCACAGCCCGTGAGGCTGCGGGCTTTCCGGCGGCCGTCAGCCTCGGTGACACCGGCGTCCACGTGGCGCCGCCGCGCCAGCCTGCGAAGCATTTTCCGGTAGGGCCACGGCTCTGGTGACAGCTCCCACGCCCGAAGAGCCAGGACGGAAAGCCGTGCCTCGTTGGAAAGCTCTTTGGCAACCGCTCGCGTGGCCCCACAGCCCGTGGGGCTGCGGGCTTTCCGGCGGCCGTCAGCCTCGGCGACACCGGCGCCCACGTGGCGCCGCCGCGCCAGCCTGCGAAGCATTTTCCGGTAGGGCCGCGTCTCTGGCGACAACTCCCACGCCCGAAGAGCCAGGAGGGAAAGCCGTGCCTCGTTGGAAAGCTCTTTGGCAGCCGCTCGCGTGGCCCCACAGCCCGTGGGGCTGCGGGCTTTCCAGCGGCCATCAGCCTCGGCGACACCAGGGCACACGTGGCGCCGCCGCGCCAGCCTGCGAAGCATTTTCCTGTAGGGCCGCGTCTCTGGCGACAGCTCCCACGCCCGAAGAGCCAGGAGGGAAAGCCGTGCCTCGTTGGAAAGCTCTTTGGCAGCCGCTCGCGTGGCCCCACAGCCCGTGGGGCTGCGGGCTTTCCGGCGGCCATCAGCCTCGGCGACACCTGCGCCCACGTGGCGCCACCGCGCCAGCCTGCGAAGCATTTTCCGGTAGGGCCGCGTCTCTGGCGACAGCTCCCACGCCCGAAGAGCCAGGAGGGAAAGCCGTGCCTCGTTGGAAAGCTCTTTGGCAGCCGCTCGCGTGGCCCCACAGCCCGTGGGGCTGCGGGCTTTCCGGCGGCCGTCAGTCTCGGCGACACCTGCGCCCACGTGGCGCCGCCGCGCCAGCCTGCGAAGCATTTTCCGGTAGGGCCGCGGCTGTGGCGACAGCTCCCACGCCCGAAGAGCCAGGAGGGAAAGCCGTGCCTCGTTGGAAAGCTCTTTGGCAGCCGCTCGCGCGGCCCCACAGCCCGTGGGGCTGCGGGCTTTTCGGCGGCCGTCAGCCTCGGCGACAACAGTGCCAACGTGGCGCCGCCGCGCCAGCCTGCGAAGCATTTTCCGGTAGGGCCGCGTCTCTGGCGACAGCTCCCACGCCAGAAGAGCCAGGACGGAAAGCCGTGCCTCGTTGGAAATCTCTTTGGCAGCTGCTCGAGTGGCCCCACAGCCCGTGGGGCTGCGGGCTTTCCGGCGGCCATCAGCCTCGGCGACACCTGCGACCACGTGGCGCCGCCGCGCCAGCCTGCGAAGCATTTTCCGGTAGGGCCGCGGCTCTGGCGACAGCTCCCATGCCCGAAGAGCCAGGAGGGAAAGCCGTGCCTCATTGGAAAGCTCTTTGGCAGCCGCTCGCGTGGCCCCACAGCCCGTGGGGCTGCGGGCTTTCTGGCGGCCATCAGCCTCGGCGACACCTGCGCCCACGTGGCGCCGCCGCGCCAGCCTGCGAAGCATTTTCCAGTAGGGCCGCGTCTCTGGCGACAGCTCCCACGCCCGAAGAGCCAGGAGGGAAAGCCGTGCCTCGTTGGAAATCTCTTTGGCAGCCGCTCGCGTGGCCCCACAGCCCGTGGGGCTGCGGGCTTTCCGGCGGCCGTCAGCCTCGGCGCCACCGGTGCCCACGTGGCACCACCGCGCCAGCCTGCGAAGCATTTTCCGGTAGGGCCGCGTCTCTGGCGACAGCTCCCACGCCCGAAGAGCCAGGAGGGAAAGCCGTGCCTCGTTGGAAAGCTCTTTGGCAGCCGCTCGCGTGGCCCCACAGCCCGTGGGGCTGCGGGCTTTTCGGCGGCCGTCAGCCTCGGCGCCACCAGTGCCCACGTGGCGCCGCCGCGCCAGCCTGCGAAGCATTTTCCGGTAGGGCCGCGGCTCTGGCGACAGCTCCCACGCCCGAAGAGCCAGGACGGAAAGCCGTGCCTCGTTGGAAAGCTCTTTGGCAGCTGCTCGAGTGGCCCCACAGCCCGTGGGGCTGCGGGCTTTCCGGCGGCCATCAGCCTCGGCGACACCTGCGACCACGTGGCGCCGCCGCGCCAGCCTGCGAAGCATTTTCCGGTAGGGCCGCGTCTCTGGCGACAGCTCCCATGCCCGAAGAGCCAGGAGGGAAAGCCGTGCCTCATTGGAAAGCTTTTTGGCAGCTGCTCGTGTGGCCCCACAGCCCGTGGGGCTGCGGGCTTTCCGTCGGCCGTCAGCCTCGGCGACACCTGCGCCTATGTTGCGCCGCCGCGCCAGCCTGCGAAGCATTTTCCGGTAGGGCCGCGTCTCTGGCGACAGCTCCCACGCCCGAAGAGCCAGAAGGGAAAGCCGTGCCTCGTTGGAAAGCTCTTTGGCAGCCGCTCGCGTGGCCCCACAGCCCGTGGGGCTGCGGGCTTTTCGGCGGCCGTCAGCCTCGGCGCCACCGGCGCCCACGTGGCGCCGCCGCGCCAGCCTGCGAAGCATTTTCCGGTAGGGCCGCGGCTCTGGCGACAGCTCCCACGCCCGAAGAGCCAGGAGGAAAAGCCGTGCCTCGTTGGAAAGCTCTTTGGCAGCCGCTCGCGTGGCCCCACAGCCCGTGGGGCTGCGGGCTTTTCGGCGGCCGTCAGCCTCGGCGACACCAGTGCCCACGTGGCGCCGCCGCGCCAGCCTGCGAAGCATTTTCCGGTAGGGCCGCGGCTCTGGCGACAGCTCCCACGCCCGAAGAGCCAGGAGGGAAAGCCGTGCCTCGTTGGAAAGCTCTTTGGCAGCCGCTCGCGTGGCCCCACAGCCCGTGGGGCTGCGGGCTTTCCGGCAGCCGTCAGCCTCCGCGTCACCTGCGCCCACGTGGCGCCGCCGCACCAGCCTGCGAAGCATTTTCCGGTAGGGCCGCGTCTCTGGCGACAGCTCCCACGCCCGAAGAGCCACGAGGGAAAGCCGTGCCTCGTTGGAAAGCTCTTTGGCAGCCGCTCACGTGGCCCCACAGCCCGTGGGGCTGCGGGCTTTCCGGCGGCCGTCAGCCTCGGCGACACCGGCGTCCACGTGGCGCCGCCGCGCCAGCCTGCGAAGCAATTTCCGGTAGGGCCACGGCTCTGGCGACAGCTCCCACGCCCGAAGAGCCAGGAGGGAAAGCCGTGCCTCGTTGGAAAGCTCTTTGGCAGCCGCTCGCGTGGCCCCACAGCCCGTGGGGCTGCGGGCTTTCCGGCGGCCGTCAGCCTCGGCGACACCGGCGCCCACGTGGCGCCGCCGCGCCAGCCTGCGAAGCATTTTCCGGTAGGGCCGCGGCTCTGGCGACAGCTCCCACGCCCGAAGAGCCAGGAGGGAAAGCCGTGCCTCGTTGGAAAGCTCTTTGGCAGCCGCTCGCGTGGCCCCACAGCCCGTGGGGCTGCGGGCTTTTCGGCGGCCGTCAGCCTCGGCGCCACCGGCGCCCACGTGGCGCCGCCGCGCCAGCCTGCGAAGCATTTTCCGGTAGGGCCACGTCTCTGGCGACAGCTCCCACGCCCGAAGAGCCAGGAGGAAAAGCCGTGCCTCGTTGGAAAGCTCTTTGGCAGCCGCTCGCGTGGCCCCAAAGCCCGTGGGGCTGCGGGCTTTTCGGCGGCCGTCAGCCTCGGCGCCACCGGCGCCCACGTGGCGCCGCCGCGCCAGCCTGCGAAGCATTTTCCGGTAGGGCCGCGTCTCTGGCGACAGCTCCCACGCCCGAAGAGCCAGGAGGGAAAGCCGTGCCTCGTTGGAAAGCTCTTTGGCAGCTGCTCGCGTGGCCCCACAGCCCGTGGGGCTGCGGGCTTTCCGGCGGCCGTCAGCCTCGGCGCCACCGGTGCCCACGTGGCACCACCGCGCCAGCCTGCGAAGCATTTTCCGGTAGGGCCGCGTCTCTGGCGACAGCTCCCACGCCCGAAGAGCCAGGAGGGAAAGCCGTGCCTCGTTGGAAAGCTCTTTGGCAGCCGCTCGCGTGGCCCCACAGCCCGTGGGGCTGCGGGCTTTTCGGCGGCCGTCAGCCTCGGCGCCACCAGTGCCCACGTGGCGCCGCCGCGCCAGCCTGCGAAGCATTTTCCGGTAGGGCCGCGGCTCTGGCGACAGCTCCCACGCCCGAAGAGCCAGGACGGAAAGCCGTGCCTCGTTGGAAAGCTCTTTGGCAGCTGCTCGAGTGGCCCCACAGCCCGTGGGGCTGCGGGCTTTCCGGCGGCCATCAGCCTCGGCGACACCTGCGACCACGTGGCGCCGCCGCGCCAGCCTGCGAAGCATTTTCCGGTAGGGCCGCGTCTCTGGCGACAGCTCCCATGCCCGAAGAGCCAGGAGGGAAAGCCGTGCCTCATTGGAAAGCTTTTTGGCAGCTGCTCGTGTGGCCCCACAGCCCGTGGGGCTGCGGGCTTTCCGTCGGCCGTCAGCCTCGGCGACACCTGCGCCTATGTTGCGCCGCCGCGCCAGCCTGCGAAGCATTTTCCGGTAGGGCCGCGTCTCTGGCGACAGCTCCCACGCCCGAAGAGCCAGAAGGGAAAGCCGTGCCTCGTTGGAAAGCTCTTTGGCAGCCGCTCGCGTGGCCCCACAGCCCGTGGGGCTGCGGGCTTTTCGGCGGCCGTCAGCCTCGGCGCCACCGGCGCCCACGTGGCGCCGCCGCGCCAGCCTGCGAAGCATTTTCCGGTAGGGCCGCGGCTCTGGCGACAGCTCCCACGCCCGAAGAGCCAGGAGGAAAAGCCGTGCCTCGTTGGAAAGCTCTTTGGCAGCCGCTCGCGTGGCCCCACAGCCCGTGGGGCTGCGGGCTTTTCGGCGGCCGTCAGCCTCGGCGACACCAGTGCCCACGTGGCGCCGCCGCGCCAGCCTGCGAAGCATTTTCCGGTAGGGCCGCGGCTCTGGCGACAGCTCCCACGCCCGAAGAGCCAGGAGGGAAAGCCGTGCCTCGTTGGAAAGCTCTTTGGCAGCCGCTCGCGTGGCCCCACAGCCCGTGGGGCTGCGGGCTTTCCGGCAGCCGTCAGCCTCCGCGTCACCTGCGCCCACGTGGCGCCGCCGCACCAGCCTGCGAAGCATTTTCCGGTAGGGCCGCGTCTCTGGCGACAGCTCCCACGCCCGAAGAGCCAGGAGGGAAAGCCGTGCCTCGTTGGAAAGCTCTTTGGCAGCCGCTCACGTGGCCCCACAGCCCGTGGGGCTGCGGGCTTTCCGGCGGCCGTCAGCCTCGGCGACACCGGCGTCCACGTGGCGCCGCCGCGCCAGCCTGCGAAGCAATTTCCGGTAGGGCCACGGCTCTGGCGACAGCTCCCACGCCCGAAGAGCCAGGAGGGAAAGCCGTGCCTCGTTGGAAAGCTCTTTGGCAGCCGCTCGCGTGGCCCCACAGCCCGTGGGGCTGCGGGCTTTCCGGCGGCCGTCAGCCTCGGCGACACCGGCGCCCACGTGGCGCCGCCGCGCCAGCCTGCGAAGCATTTTCCGGTAGGGCCGCGGCTCTGGCGACAGCTCCCACGCCCGAAGAGCCAGGAGGGAAAGCCGTGCCTCGTTGGAAAGCTCTTTGGCAGCCGCTCGCGTGGCCCCACAGCCCGTGGGGCTGCGGGCTTTTCGGCGGCCGTCAGCCTCGGCGCCACCGGCGCCCACGTGGCGCCGCCGCGCCAGCCTGCGAAGCATTTTCCGGTAGGGCCGCGTCTCTGGCGACAGCTCCCACGCCCGAAGAGCCAGGAGGAAAAGCCGTGCCTCGTTGGAAAGCTCTTTGGCAGCCGCTCGCGTGGCCCCAAAGCCCGTGGGGCTGCGGGCTTTTCGGCGGCCGTCAGCCTCGGCGACACCAGTGCCCACGTGGCGCCGCCGCGCCAGCCTGCGAAGCATTTTCCGGTAGGGCCGCGTCTCTGGCGACAGCTCCCACGCCCGAAGAGCCAGGAGGGAAAGCCGTGCCTCGTTGGAAAGCTCTTTGGCAGCCGCTCGCGTGGCCCCACAGCCCGTGGGGCTGCGGGCTTTCCGGCGGCCGTCAGCCTCGGCGCCACCGGCGCCCACGTGGCGCCGCCGCACCAGCCTGCGAAGCATTTTCCGGTAGGGCCGCGTCTCTGGCGACAGCTCCCACGCCCGAAGAGCCAGGAGGGAAAGCCGTGCCTCGTTGGAAAGCTCTTTGGCAGCCGCTCACGTGGCCCCACAGCCCGTGGGGCTGCGGGCTTTCCGGCGGCCGTCAGCCTCGGCGACACCGGCGTCCACGTGGCGCAGCCGCGCCAGCCTGCGAAGCAATTTCCGGTAGGGCCACGGCTCTGGCGACAGCTCCCACGCCCGAAGAGCCAGGAGGGAAAGCCGTGCCTCGTTGGAAAGCTCTTTGGCAGCCGCTCGCGTGGCCCCACAGCCCGTGGCGCTGCGGGCTTTCCGGCGGCCGTCAGCCTCGGCGCCACCGGCGCCCACGTGGCGCCGCCGCGCCAGCCTGCGAAGCATTTTCCAGTAGGGCCGCGGCTCTGGCGACAGCTCCCACGCCCGAAGAGCCAGGAGGGAAAGCCGTGCCTCGTTGGAAAGCTCTTTGGCAGCCGCTCGCGTGGCCCCATAGCCCGTGGGGCTGCGGGCTTTCCAGCGGCCATCAGCCTCGGCGACACCAGGGCACACGTGGCGCCGCCGCGCCAGCCTGCGAAGCATTTTCCGGTAGGGCCGCGGCTCTGGCGACAGCTCCCACGCCCGAAGAGCCAGGAGGGAAAGCCGTGCCTCGTTGGAAAGCTCTTTGGCAGCTGCTCGCGTGGCCCCACAGCCCGTGGGGCTGCGGGCTTTCCGTCGGCCGTCAGCCTCGGCGACACCTGCGCCCACGTGGCGCCGCCGCGCCAGCCTGCGAAGCATTTTCCGGTAGGGCCGCGGCTCTGGCGACAGCTCCCACGCCCGAAGAGCCAGGAGGGAAAGCCGTGCCTCGTTGGAAAGCTCTTTGGCAGCCGCTCGCGTGGCCCCACAGCCCGTGGGGCTGCGGGCTTTTCGGCGGCCGTCAGCCTCGGCGACACCAGTGCCTACGTGGCGCCGCCACGCCAGCCTGCGAAGCATTTTCCGGTAGGGCCGCGGCTCTGGCGACAGCTCCCACGCCCGAAGAGCCAGGAGGGAAAGCCGTGCCTCGTTGGAAAGCTCTTTGGCAGCCGCTCGCGTGGCCCCACAGCCCGTGGGGCTGCGGGCTTTCCGGCGGCCGTCAGCCTCGGCGACACCGGCGCCCACGTGGCGCCGCCGCGCCAGCCTGCGAAGCATTTTCTGGTAGGGCCGCGTCTCTGGCGACAGCTCCCACGCCCGAAGAGCCAGAAGGGAAAGCCGTGCCTCCTTGGAAAGCTCTTTGGCAGCCGCTCACGTGGCCCCACAGCCCGTGGGGCTGCGGGCTTTCCGGCGGCCGTCAGCCTCGGCGACACCGGCGTCCACGTGGCGCCGCTGCGCCAGCCTGCGAAGCATTTTCCGGTAGGGCTGAGGCTCTGGCGACAGCTCCCACGCCCGAAGAGCCAGGAGGGAAAGCCGTGCCTCGTTGGAAAGCTCTTTGGCAGCCGCTCGCATGGCCCCATAGCCCGTGGGGCTGCGGGCTTTCCGGCGGCCGTCAGCCTCGGCGACACCTGCGCCCACGTGGCGCCGCCGCGCCAGCCTGCGAAGCATTTTCCGGTAGGGCCGCGTCTCTGGCGACAGCTCCCACGCCCGAAGAGCGAGGACGGAAAGCCGTGCCTCGTTGGAAAGCTCTTTGGCAGCCGCTCGCGTGGTCCTACAGCCTGTGGGGCTGCGGGCTTTCCGGCGGCCGTCAGCCTCGGCAACACCGGCGCCCACGTGGCGCCGCCGCGCCAGCCTGCGAAGCATTTTCCGGTAGGGCCGCGTCTCTGGCGACAGCTCCCACGCCCGAAGAGCCAGGAGGGAAAGCCGTGCCTCGTTGGAAAGCTCTTTGGCAGCCGCTCGCGTGGCCCCACAGCCCGTGGGGCTGCGGGCTTTCCGGCGGCCGTCAGCCTCGGCGACACCGGCGCCCACGTGGCGCCGCCGCGCCAGCCTGCGAAGCATTTTCCGGTAGGGCCGCGGCTGTGGCGACAGCTCCCACGCCCGAAGAGCCAGGAGGGAAAGCCGTGCCTCGTTGGAAAGCTCTTTGGCAGCCGCTCACGTGGCCCCACAGCCCGTGGGGCTGCGGGCTTTCCGGCGGCCGTCAGCCTCGGCGACACCGGCGTCCACGTGGCGCCGCCGCGCCAGCCTGCGAAGCAATTTCCGGTAGGGCCACGGCTCTGGCGACAGCTCCCACGCCCGAAGAGCCAGGAGGGAAAGCCGTGCCTCGTTGGAAAGCTCTTTGGCAGCCGCTCGCGTGGCCCCACAGCCCGTGGGGCTGCGGGCTTTCCGGCGGCCGTCAGCCTCGGCGACACCGGCGCCCACGTGGCGCCGCCGCGCCAGCCTGCGAAGCATTTTCCGGTAGGGCCGCGGCTCTGGCGACAGCTCCCACGCCCGAAGAGCGAGGACGGAAAGCCGTGCCTCGTTGGAAAGCTCTTTGGCAGCCGCTCGCGTGGCCCCATAGCCCGTGGGGCTGCGGGCTTTCCAGCGGCCATCAGCCTCGGCGACACCAGGGCACACGTGGCGCCGCCGCGCCAGCCTGCGAAGCATTTTCCGGTAGGGCCGCGGCTCTGGCGACAGCTCCCACGCCCGAAGAGCCAGGAGGGAAAGCCGTGCCTCGTTGGAAAGCTCTTTGGCAGCCGCTCGCGTGGCCCCACAGCCCGTGGGGCTGCGGGCTTTTCGGCGGCCGTCAGCCTCGGCGCCACCTGCGCCCACGTGGCGCCGCCGCACCAGCCTGCAAAGCATTTTCCGGTAGGGCCGCGTCTCTGGCGACAGCTCCCACGCCCGAAGAGCCAGGAGGGAAAGCCGTGCCTCGTTGGAAAGCTCTTTGGCAGCCGCTCACGTGGCCCCACAGCCCGTGAGGCTGCGGGCTTTTCGGCGGCCGTCAGCCTCGGTGACACCGGCGTCCACGTGGCGCCGCCGCGCCAGCCTGCGAAGCATTTTCCGGTAGGGCCACGGCTCTGGCGACAGCTCCCACGCCCGAAGAGCCAGGAGGGAACGCCGTGCCTCGTTGGAAAGCTCTTTGGCAGCCGCTCGCGTGGCCCCACAGCCCGTGGGGCTGCGGGCTTTCCGGCGGCCGTCAGCCTCGGCGACACCGGCGCCCACGTGGCGCCGCCGCGCCAGCCTGCGAAGCATTTTCCGGTAGGGCCGCGTGTCTGGCGACAGCTCCCACGCCCGAAGAGCCAGGAGGGAAAGCCGTGCCTCGTTGGAAAGCTCTTTGGCAGCCGCTCGCGTGGCCCCACAGCCCGTGGGGCTGCGGGCTTTCCAGCGGCCATCAGCCTCGGCGACACCAGGGCACACGTGGCGCCGCCGCGCCAGCCTGTGAAGCATTTTCCTGTAGGGCCGCGGCTGTGGCGACAGCTCCCACGCCCGAAGAGCCAGGAGGGAAAGCCGTGCCTCATTGGAAAGCTCTTTGGCAGCCGCTCGCGTGGCCCCACAGCCCGTGGGGCTGCGGGCTTTTCGGCGGCCGTCAGCCTCGGCGACACCAGTGCCTACGTGGCGCCGCCACGCCAGCCTGCGAAGCATTTTCCGGTAGGGCCGCGTCTCTGGCGACAGCTCCCACGCCCGAAGAGCCAGGAGGGAAAGCCGTGCCTCGTTGGAAATCTATTTGGCAGCCGCTCGCGTGGCCCCACAGCCCGTGGGGCTGCGGGCTTTCCGGCGGCCGTCAGCCTCGGCGACACCTGCGACCACGTGGCGCCGCCGCGCCAGCCTGCGAAGCATTTTCCGGTAGGGCCGCGTCTCTGGCGACAGCTCCCACGCCCGAAGAGCCAGGAGGGAAAGCCGTGCCTCGTTGGAAAGCTCTTTGGCAGCCGCTCGCGTGGCCCCACAGCCCGTGGGGCTGCGGGCTTTTCGGCGGCCGTCAGCCTCGGTGACAACAGTGCCAACGTGGCGCCGCCGCGCCAGCCTGCGAAGCATTTTCCGGTAGGGCCGCGTCTCTGGCGACAGCTCCCACGCCCGAAGAGCCAGGACGGAAAGCCGTGCCTCGTTGGAAATCCCTTTGGCAGCTGCTCGAGTGGCCCCACAGCCCGTGGGGCTGCGGGCTTTCCGGCGGCCATCAGCCTCGGCGACACCTGCGACCACGTGCCGCCGCCGCGCCAGCCTGCGAAGCATTTTCCGGTAGGGCCGCGGCTCTGGCGACAGCTCCCATGCCCGAAGAGCCAGGAGGGAAAGCCGTGCCTCATTGGAAAGCTCTTTGGCAGCCGCTCGCGTGGCCCCACAGCCCGTGGGGCTGCGGGCTTTCCGGCGGCCGTCAGCCTCGGCGACACCTGCGCCCACGTGGCGCCGCCGCGCCAGCCTGCGAAGCATTTTCCAGTAGGGCCGCGTCTCTGGCGACAGCTCCCACGCCCGAAGAGCCAGGAGGGAAAGCCGTGCCTCGTTGGAAAGCTCTTTGGCAGCCGCTCGCGTGGCCCCACAGCCCGTGGGGCTGCGGGCCTTCCGGCAGCCGTCAGCCTCGGCGCCACCGGCGCCCACGTGGCGCCGCCGCGCCAGCCTGCGAAGCATTTTCCGGTAGGGCCGCGTCTCTGGCGACAGCTCCCACGCCCGAAGAGCCAGGAGGGAAAGCCGTGCCTCGTTGGAAATCTCTTTGGCAGCTGCTCGAGTGGCCCCACAGCCCGTGGGGCTGCGGGCTTTCCGGCGGCCATCAGCCTCGGCGACACCTGCGCCCACGTGGCGCCGCCGCGCCAGCCTGCGAAGCATTTTCCGGTAGGGCCGCGGCTGTGGCGACAGCTCCCATGCCCGAAGAGCCAGGAGGGAAAGCCGTGCCTCATTGGAAAGCTCTTTGGCAGCCGCTCGCGTGGCCCCACAGCCCGTGGGGCTGCGGGCTTTCCGGCGGCCGTCAGCCTCGGCGACACCTGCGCCCACGTGGCGCCGCCGCGCCAGCCTGCGAAGCATTTTCCGGTAGGGCCGCGTCTCTGGCGACAGCTCCCACGCCCGAAGAGCCAGGAGGGAAAGCCGTGCCTCGTTGGAAAGCTCTTTGGCAGCCGCTCGCGTGGCCCCACAGCCCGTGGGGCTGCGGGCCTTCCGGCAGCCGTCAGCCTCGGCGCCACCGGCGCCCACGTGGCGCCGCCGCGCCAGCCTGCGAAGCATTTTCCGGTAGGGCCGCGTCTCTGGCGACAGCTCCCACGCCCGAAGAGCCAGGACGGAAAGCCGTGCCTCATTGGAAAGCTCTTTGGCAGCCGCTCGCGTGGCCCCACAGCCCGTGGGGCTGCGGGCTTTCCGGCGGCCGTCAGCCTCGGCGCCACCGGCGCCCACGTGGCGCCGCCGCGCCAGCCTGCGAAGCATTTTCCGGTAGGGCCGCGGCTCTGGCGACAGCTCCCACGCCCGAAGAGCCAGGAGGGAAAGCCGTGCTTCCTTGGAAAGCTCTTTGGCAGCCGCTCGTGTGGCCCCACAGCCCGTGGGGCTGCGGGCTTTTCGGCGGCCGTCAGCCTCGGCGGCACCAGTGCCCACGTGGCGCCGCCGCGCCAGCCTGCGAAGCATTTTCCGGTAGGGCTGCGGCTCTGGCGACAGCTCCCACGCCCGAAGAGCCAGGACGGAAAGCCGTGCCTCGTTGGAAAGCTCTTTGGCAGCCGCTCGCGTGGCCCCACAGCCCGTGGGGCTGCGGGCTTTCCGGCGGCCGTCAGCCTCGGCTCCACCTGCGCCCACGTGGCGCCACCGCACCAGCCTGCGAAGCATTTTCCGGTAGGGCCGCGTCTCTGGCGACAGCTCCCACGCCCGAAGAGCCAGGAGGGAAAGCCGTGCCTCGTTGGAAAGCTCTTTGGCAGCCGCTCGCGTGGCCCCACAGCCCGTGGGGCTGTGGGCTTTCCGGCGGCCGTCAGCCTCGGCGCCACCGGCGCCCACGTGGCGCCGCCGCGCCAGCCTGCGAAGCATTTTCCGGTAGGGCCGCGGCTCTGGCAACAGCTCCCACGCCCGAAGAGCCAGGAGGGAAAGCCGTGCCTCGTTGGAAAGCTCTTTGGCAGCCGCTCGCGTGGCCCCACAGCCCGTGGGGCTGCGGGCTTTCCGGCGGCCGTCAGCCTCGGCGACACCGGCGCCCACGTGGCACCGCCGCGCCAGCCTGCGAAGCATTTTCCGGTAGGGCTGTGGCTCTGGCGACAGCTCCCACGCCCGAAGAGCCAGGAGGGAAAGCCGTGCCTCCTTGGAAAGCTCTTTGGCAGCCGCTCGCGTGGCCCCACAGCGCGTGGGGCTGCGGGCTTTCCGGCGGCCGTCAGCCTCGGCGACACCAGTGCCTACGTGGCGCCGCCACGCCAGCCTGCGAAGCATTTTCCGGTAGGGCCGCGGCTGTGGCGACAGCTCCCACGCCCGAAGAGCCAGGAGGGAAAGCCGTGCCTCGTTGGAAAGCTCTTTGGCAGCCGCTCGCGTGGCACCACAGCCCGTGGGGCTGCGGGCTTTCTGGCGGCCGTCAGCCTCGGCGACACCTGCGCCCACGTGGCGCCGCCGCGCCAGCCTGCGAAGCATTTTCCGGTAGGGCCGCGTCTCTGGCGACAGCTCCCACGCCCGAAGAGCCAGGAGGGAAAGCCGTGCCTCGTTGGAAAGCTCTTTGGCAGCCGCTCGCGTGGCCCCACAGCCCGTGGGGCTGCGGGCTTTCCGTCGGCCGTCAGCCTCGGCGACACCTGCGCCCACGTTGCGCCGCCGCGCCAGCCTGCGAAGCATTTTCCGGTAGGGCCGCGGCTCTGGCAACAGCTCCCACGCCCGAAGAGCCAGGAGGGAAAGCCGTGCCTCGTTGGAAAGCTCTTTGGCAGCCGCTCGCGTGGCCCCACAGCCCGTGGGCCTGCGGGCTTTCCGGCGGCCGTCAGCCTCGGCGCCACCGGCGCCCACGTGGCGCCGCCGCGCCAGCCTGCGAAGCATTTTCCGGTAGGGCCGCGTCTCTGGCGACAGCTCCCACGCCCGAAGAGCCAGGACGGAAAGCCGTGCCTCGTTGGAAAGCTCTTTGGCAGCCGCTCGCGTGGCCCCACAGCCCGTGGGGCTGCGGGCTTTTCGGCGGCCGTCAGCCTCGTCGACACCAGTGCCCACGTGGCGCCGCCGCGCCAGCCTGCGAAGCATTTTCCGGTAGGGCCGCGGCTCTGGCGACAGCTCCCACGCCCGAAGAGCCAGGAGGGAAAGCCGTGCCTCGTTGGAAAGCTCTTTGGCAGCCGCTCGCGTGGCCCCACAGCCCGTGGGGCTGCGGGCTTTTCGGCGGCCGTCAGCCTCGGCACCACCTGCGCCCACGTGGCGCCGCCGCACCAGCCTGCGAAGCATTTTCCGGTAGGGCCGCGTCTCTGGCGACAGCTCCCACGCCCGAAGAGCCAGGAGGGAAAGCCGTGCCTCGTTGGAAAGCTCTTTGGCAGCCGCTCACGTGGCCCCACAGCCCGTGGGGCTGCGGGCTTTCCGGCGGCCGTCAGCCTCGGCGACACCGGCGTCCACGTGGCGCCGCTGCGCCAGCCTGCGAAGCATTTTCCGGTAGGGCCACGGCTCTGGCGACAGCTCCCACGCCCGAAGAGCCAGGAGGGAAAGCCGTGCCTCGTTGGAAAGCTCTTTGGCAGCCGCTCGCGTGGCCCCACAGCCCGTGGGGCTGCGGGCTTTCTGGCGGCCGTCAGCCTCGGCGACACCGGCGCCCACGTGGCGCCGCCGCGCCAGCCTGCGAAGCATTTTCCAGTAGGGCCGCGGCTCTGGCGACAGCTCCCACGCCCGAAGAGCCAGGAGGGAAAGCCGTGCCTCGTTGGAAAGCTCTTTGGCAGCCGCTCGCGTGGCCCCATAGCCCGTGGGGCTGCGGGCTTTCCAGCGGCCATCAGCCTCGGCGACACCAGGGCACACGTAGCCCCGCCGCGCCAGCCTGCGAAGCATTTTCCTGTAGGGCCGCGGCTCTGGCGACAGCTCCCACGCCCGAAGAGCCAGGACGGAAAGCCGTGCCTCGTTGGAAAGCTCTTTGGCAGCCGCTCGCGTGGTCCTACAGCCCGTGGGGCTGCGGGCTTTCCGGCGGCCATCAGCCTCGGCGACACCGGCGCCCACGTGGCGCCACCGCGCCAGCCTGTGAAGCATTTTCCGGTAGGGCCACGGCTCTGGCGACAGCTCCCACGCCCGAAGAGCCAGGAGGGAAAGCCGTGCCTCGTTGGAAAGCTCTTTGGCAGCCGCTCACGTGGCCCCACAGCCCGTGGGGCTGCGGGCTTTCCGGCGGCCGTCAGCCTTGGCGCCACCGGCGCCCACGTGGCGCCGCCGCGCCAGCCTGCGAAGCATTTTCCGGTAGGGCCGCGGCTCTGGCGACAGCTCCCACGCCCGAAGAGCCAGGAGGGAAAGCCGTGCCTCGTTGGAAAGCTCTTTGGCAGCCGCTCACGTGGCCCCACAGCCCGTGGGGCTGCGGGCTTTCCGGCGGCCGTCAGCCTCGGCGACACCTGCGCCCACGTGGCGCCGCCGCGCCAGCCTGCGAAGCATTTTCCGGTAGGGCCGCCTCTCTGGCGACAGCTCCCACGCCCAAAGAGCCAGGACGGAAAGCCGTGCCTCGTTCGAAATCTCTTTGGCAGCTGCTCGAGTGGCCCCACAGCCCGTGGGGCTGCGGGCTTTCCGGCGGCCATCAGCCTCGGCGACAACAGTGCCAACGTGGCGCCGCCGCGCCAGCCTGCGAAGCATTTTCCGGTAGGGCCGCGGCTCTGGCGACAGCTCCCACGCCCGAAGAGCCAGGACGGAAAGCCGTGCCTCATTGGAAAGCTCTTTGGCAGCTGCTCGAGTGGCCCCACAGCCCGTGGGGCTGCGGGCTTTCCGGCGGCCATCAGCCTCGGCGACACCTGCGACCACGTGGCGCCGCCGCGCCAGCCTGCGAAGCATTTTCCGGTAGGGCCGCGGCTCTGGCGACAGCTCCCACGCCCGAAGAGCCAGGAGGGAAAGCCGTGCCTCATTGGAAAGCTCTTTGGCAGCCGCTCGCGTGGCCCCACAGCCCGTGGGGCTGCGGGCTTTCCGGCGGCCGTCAGCCTCGGCGACACCTGCGGCCACGTGGCGCCGCCGCGCCAGCCTGCGAAGCATTTTCCAGTAGGGCCGCGTCTCTGGCGACAGCTCCCACACCCGAAGAGCCAGGAGGGAAAGCCGTGCCTCGTTGGAAAGCTCTTTGGCAGCCGCTCGCGTGGCCCCACAGCCCGTGGGGCTGCGGGCTTTTCGGCGGCCGTCAGCCTCGGCGACACCAGTGCCCACGTGGCGCCGCCGCGCCAGCCTGCGAAGCATTTTCCGGTAGGGCCGCGGCTGTGGCGACAGCTCCCACGCCCGAAGAGCCAGGAGGGAAAGCCGTGCCTCGTTGGAAAGCTCTTTGGCAGCCGCTCGCGTGGCCCCACAGCCCGTGGGGCTGCGGGCTTTCCGGCGGCCGTCAGCCTCGGCGCCACCGGCGCCCACGTGGCGCCGCCGCGCCAGCCTGCGAAGCATTTTCCGGTAGGGCCGCGGCTCTGGCGACAGCTCCCACGCCCGAAGAGCCAGGAGGGAAAGCCGTGCCTCATTGGAAAGCTCTTTGGCAGCCGCTCGCGTGGCCCCACAGCCCGTGGGGCTGCGGGCTTTCCGGCGGCCGTCAGCCTCGGCGACACCTGCACCCACGTGGCACCGCCGCCCCAGCCTGCGAAGCATTTTCCGGTAGGGCCGCGGCTGTGGCGACAGCTCCCACGCCCGAAGAGCCAGGAGGGAAAGCCGTGCCTCGTTGGAAAGCTCTTTGGCAGCCGCTCGCGTGGCCCCACAGCCAGTGGGGCTGCGGGCCTTCCGGCAGCCGTCAGCCTCGGCGCCACCGGCGCCCACGTGGCGCCGCCGCGCCAGCCTGCGAAGCATTTTCCGGTAGGGCCGCGTCTCTGGCGACAGCTCCCACGCCCGAAGAGCCAGGAGGGAAAGCCATGCCTCGTTGGAAAGCTCTTTGGCAGCCGCTCGCGTGGCCCCACAGCCCGTGGGGCTGCGGGCTTTCCGGCGGCCGTCAGCCTCGGCGACACCAGTGCCCACGTGGCGCCGCCGCGCCAGCCTGAGAAGCATTTTCCGGTAGGGCCGCGTCTCTGGAGACAGCTCCCACGCCTGAAGAGCCAGGAGGGAAAGCCGTGCCTCGTTGGAAAGCTCTTTGGCAGCCGCTCACGTGGCCCCACAGCCCGTGGGGCTGCGGGCTTTCCGGCGGCCGTCAGCCTTGGCGCCACCGGCGCCCACGTGGCGCCGCCGCGCCAGCCTGCGAAGCATTTTCCGGTAGGGCCGCGGCTCTGGCGACAGCTCCCACGCCCGAAGAGCCAGGAGGGAAAGCCGTGCCTCGTTGGAAAGCTCTTTGGCAGCCGCTCACGTGGCCCCACAGCCCGTGGGGCTGCGGGCTTTCCGGCGGCCGTCAGCCTCGGCGACACCTGCGCCCACGTGGCGCCGCCGCGCCAGCCTGCGAAGCATTTTCCGGTAGGGCCGCCTCTCTGGCGACAGCTCCCACGCCCGAAGAGCCAGGAGGGAAAGCCGTGCCTCGTTGGAAAGCTCTTTGGCAGCCGCTCGCGTGGCCCCACAGCCCGTGGGGCTGCGGGCTTTTCGGCGGCCGTCAGCCTCGGCGACAACAGTGCCAACGTGGCGCCGCCGCGCCAGCCTGCGAAGCATTTTCCGGTAGGGCCGCGGGTCTGGCGACAGCTCCCACGCCCAAAGAGCCAGGACGGAAAGCCGTGCCTCGTTCGAAATCTCTTTGGCAGCTGCTCGAGTGGCCCCACAGCCCGTGGGGCTGCGGGCTTTCCGGCGGCCATCAGCCTCGGCGACAACAGTGCCAACGTGGCGCCGCCGCGCCAGCCTGCGAAGCATTTTCCGGTAGGGCCGCGGCTCTGGCGACAGCTCCCACGCCCGAAGAGCCAGGACGGAAAGCCGTGCCTCATTGGAAAGCTCTTTGGCAGCTGCTCGAGTGGCCCCACAGCCCGTGGGGCTGCGGGCTTTCCGGCGGCCATCAGCCTCGGCGACACCTGCGACCACGTGGCGCCGCCGCGCCAGCCTGCGAAGCATTTTCCGGTAGGGCCGCGGCTCTGGCGACAGCTCCCATGCCCGAAGAGCCAGGAGGGAAAGCCGTGCCTCATTGGAAAGCTCTTTGGCAGCCGCTCGCGTGGCCCCACAGCCCGTGGGGCTGCGGGCCTTCCGGCAGCCGGCAGCCTCGGCGCCACCGGCGCCCACGTGGCGCCGCCGCGCCAGCCTGCGAAGCATTTTCCGGTAGGGCCGCGTCTCTGGCGACAGCTCCCACGCCCGAAGAGCCAGGAGGGAAAGCCATGCCTCGTTGGAAAGCTCTTTGGCAGCCGCTCGCGTGGCCCCACAGCCCGTGGGGCTGCGGGCTTTCCGGCGGCCGTCAGCCTCGGCGACACCAGTGCCCACGTGGCGCCGCCGCGCCAGCCTGAGAAGCATTTTCCGGTAGGGCCGCGTCTCTGGAGACAGCTCCCACGCCTGAAGAGCCAGGAGGGAAAGCCGTGCCTCGTTGGAAAGCTCTTTGGCAGCCGCTCGCGTGGCCCCACAGCCCGTGGGGCTGCGGGCTTTCCGGCGGCCGTCAGCCTCGGCGACACCTGCGACCACGTGGCGCCGCCGTGCCAGCCTGCGAAGCATTTTCCGGTAGGGCCGCGTCTCTGGCGACAGCTCCCACGCCCGAAGAGCCAGGAGGGAAAGCCGTGCCTCGTTGGAAAGCTCTTTGGCAGCCGCTCGCATGGCCCCACAGCCCGTGGGGCTGCGGGCTTTCCGGCGGCCGTCAGCCTCGGCGCCACCGGCGCCCACGTGGCGCCGCCGCGCCAGCCTGCGAAGCATTTTCCGGTAGGGCCGCGTCTCTGGCGACAGCTCCCACGCCCGAAGAGCCAGGAGGGAAAGCCGTGCCTCATTGGAAAGCTCTTTGGCAGCCGCTCGCGTGGCCCCACAGCCCGTGGGGCTGCGGGCTTTCCGGCGGCCGTCAGCCTCGGCGACACCTGCACCCACGTGGCACCGCCGCCCCAGCCTGCGAAGCATTTTCCGGTAGGGCCGCGGCTGTGGCGACAGCTCCCACGCCCGAAGAGCCAGGAGGGAAAGCCGTGCCTCGTTGGAAAGCTCTTTGGCAGCCGCTCGCGTGGCCCCACAGCCAGTGGGGCTGCGGGCCTTCCGGCAGCCGGCAGCCTCGGCGCCACCGGCGCCCACGTGGCGCCGCCGCGCCAGCCTGCGAAGCATTTTCCGGTAGGGCCGCGTCTCTGGCGACAGCTCCCACGCCCGAAGAGCCAGGAGGGAAAGCCATGCCTCGTTGGAAAGCTCTTTGGCAGCCGCTCGCGTGGCCCCACAGCCCGTGGGGCTGCGGGCTTTCCGGCGGCCGTCAGCCTCGGCGACACCAGTGCCCACGTGGCGCCGCCGCGCCAGCCTGAGAAGCATTTTCCGGTAGGGCCGCGTCTCTGGAGACAGCTCCCACGCCTGAAGAGCCAGGAGGGAAAGCCGTGCCTCGTTGGAAAGCTCTTTGGCAGCCGCTCGCGTGGCCCCACAGCCCGTGGGGCTGCGGGCTTTCCGGCGGCCGTCAGCCTCGGCGACACCTGCGACCACGTGGCGCCGCCGTGCCAGCCTGCGAAGCATTTTCCGGTAGGGCCGCGTCTCTGGCGACAGCTCCCACGCCCGAAGAGCCAGGAGGGAAAGCCGTGCCTCGTTGGAAAGCTCTTTGGCAGCCGCTCGCATGGCCCCACAGCCCGTGGGGCTGCGGGCTTTCCGGCGGCCGTCAGCCTCGGCGACACCGGCGCCCACGTGGCGCCACCACGCCAGCCTGCGAAGCATTTTCCGGTAGGGCCGCGTCTCTGGCGACAGCTCCCACGCCCGAAGAGCCAGGAGGGAAAGCCGTGCCTCGTTGGAAAGCTCTTTGGCAGCCGCTCGCGTGGCCCCACAGCCCGTGGGGCTGCGGGCTTTCCGGCGGCCGTCAGCCTCGGCGCCACCGGCGCCCACGTGGCGCCGCCGCGCCAGCCTGCGAAGCATTTTCCGGTAGGGTCCGCGTCTCTGGCGACAGCTCCCACGCCCGAAGAGCCAGGAGGGAAAGCCGTGCCTCATTGGAAAGCTCTTTGGCAGCCGCTCGCGTGGCCCCACAGCCCGTGGGGCTGCGGGCTTTCCGGCGGCCGTCAGCCTCGGCGACACCTGCGACCACGTGGCGCCGCCGTGCCAGCCTGCGAAGCATTTTCCGGTAGGGCCGCGTCTCTGGCGACAGCTCCCACACCCGAAGAGCCAGGAGGGAAAGCCGTGCCTCGTTGGAAAGCTCTTTGGCAGCCGCTCGCGTGGCCCCACAGCCCGTGGGGCTGCGGGCTTTTCGGCGGCCGTCAGCCTCGGCGACACCAGTGCCCACGTGGCGCCGCCGCGCCAGCCTGCGAAGCATTTTCCGGTAGGGGCCGCGGCTGTGGCGACAGCTCCCACGCCCGAAGAGCCAGGAGGGAAAGCCGTGCCTCGTTGGAAAGCTCTTTGGCAGCCGCTCGCGTGGCCCCACAGCCCGTGGGGCTGCGGGCTTTCCGGCGGCCGTCAGCCTCGGCGCCACCGGCGCCCACGTGGCGCCGCCGCGCCAGCCTGCGAAGCATTTTCCGGTAGGGCCGCGGCTCTGGCGACAGCTCCCACGCCCGAAGAGCCAGGAGGGAAAGCCGTGCCTCATTGGAAAGCTCTTTGGCAGCCGCTCGCGTGGCCCCACAGCCCGTGGGGCTGCGGGCTTTCCGGCGGCCGTCAGCCTCGGCGACACCTGCACCCACGTGGCACCGCCGCCCCAGCCTGCGAAGCATTTTCCGGTAGGGCCGCGGCTGTGGCGACAGCTCCCACGCCCGAAGAGCCAGGAGGGAAAGCCGTGCCTCGTTGGAAAGCTCTTTGGCAGCCGCTCGCGTGGCCCCACAGCCAGTGGGGCTGCGGGCCTTCCGGCAGCCGTCAGCCTCGGCGCCACCGGCGCCCACGTGGCGCCGCCGCGCCAGCCTGCGAAGCATTTTCCGGTAGGGCCGCGTCTCTGGCGACAGCTCCCACGCCCGAAGAGCCAGGAGGGAAAGCCATGCCTCGTTGGAAAGCTCTTTGGCAGCCGCTCGCGTGGCCCCACAGCCCGTGGGGCTGCGGGCTTTCCGGCGGCCGTCAGCCTCGGCGACACCAGTGCCCACGTGGCGCCGCCGCGCCAGCCTGAGAAGCATTTTCCGGTAGGGCCGCGTCTCTGGAGACAGCTCCCACGCCTGAAGAGCCAGGAGGGAAAGCCGTGCCTCGTTGGAAAGCTCTTTGGCAGCCGCTCACGTGGCCCCACAGCCCGTGGGGCTGCGGGCTTTCCGGCGGCCGTCAGCCTTGGCGCCACCGGCGCCCACGTGGCGCCGCCGCGCCAGCCTGCGAAGCATTTTCCGGTAGGGTCGCGGCTCTGGCGACAGCTCCCACGCCCGAAGAGCCAGGAGGGAAAGCCGTGCCTCGTTGGAAAGCTCTTTGGCAGCCGCTCACGTGGCCCCACAGCCCGTGGGGCTGCGGGCTTTCCGGCGGCCGTCAGCCTCGGCGACACCTGCGCCCACGTGGCGCCGCCGCGCCAGCCTGCGAAGCATTTTCCGGTAGGGCCGCCTCTCTGGCGACAGCTCCCACGCCCGAAGAGCCAGGAGGGAAAGCCGTGCCTCGTTGGAAAGCTCTTTGGCAGCCGCTCGCGTGGCCCCACAGCCCGTGGGGCTGCGGGCTTTTCGGCGGCCGTCAGCCTCGGCGACAACAGTGCCAACGTGGCGCCGCCGCGCCAGCCTGCGAAGCATTTTCCGGTAGGGCCGCGGGTCTGGCGACAGCTCCCACGCCCAAAGAGCCAGGACGGAAAGCCGTGCCTCGTTCGAAATCTCTTTGGCAGCTGCTCGAGTGGCCCCACAGCCCGTGGGGCTGCGGGCTTTCCGGCGGCCATCAGCCTCGGCGACAACAGTGCCAACGTGGCGCCGCCGCGCCAGCCTGCGAAGCATTTTCCGGTAGGGCCGCGGCTCTGGCGACAGCTCCCACGCCCGAAGAGCCAGGACGGAAAGCCGTGCCTCATTGGAAAGCTCTTTGGCAGCTGCTCGAGTGGCCCCACAGCCCGTGGGGCTGCGGGCTTTCCGGCGGCCATCAGCCTCGGCGACACCTGCGACCACGTGGCGCCGCCGCGCCAGCCTGCGAAGCATTTTCCGGTAGGGCCGCGGCTCTGGCGACAGCTCCCATGCCCGAAGAGCCAGGAGGGAAAGCCGTGCCTCATTGGAAAGCTCTTTGGCAGCCGCTCGCGTGGCCCCACAGCCCGTGGGGGCTGCGGGCTTTCCGGCGGCCGTCAGCCTCGGCGACACCTGCGGCCACGTGGGCGCCGCCGCGCCAGCCTGCGAAGCATTTTTCCAGTAGGGCCGCGTCTCTGGCGACAGCTCCCACACCCGAAGAGCCAGGAGGGAAAGCCGTGCCTCGTTGGAAAGCTCTTTGGCAGCCGCTCGCGTGGCCCCACAGCCCGTGGGGCTGCGGGCTTTTCGGCGGCCGTCAGCCTCGGCGACACCAGTGCCCACGTGGCGCCGCCGCGGCAGCCTGCGAAGCATTTTCCGGTAGGGCCGCGGCTGTGGCGACAGCTCCCACGCCGAAGAGCCAGGAGGGAAAGCCGTGCCTCGTTGGAAAGCTCTTTGGCAGCCGCTCGCGTGGCCCCAGAGCCCGTGGGGCTGCGGGCTTTCCGGCGGCCGTCAGCCTCGGCGCCACCGGCGCCCACGTGGCGCCGCCGCGCCAGCCTGCGAAGCATTTTCCGGTAGGGCCGTGGCTCTGGCGACAGCTCCCACGCCCGAAGAGCCAGGAGGGAAAGCCGTGCCTCATTGGAAAGCTCTTTGGCAGCCGCTCGCGTGGCCCCACAGCCCGTGGGGCTGCGGGCTTTCCGGCGGCCGTCAGCCTCGGCGACACCTGCACCCACGTGGCACCGCCGCCCCAGCCTGCGAAGCATTTTCCGGTAGGGCCGCGGCTGTGGCGACAGCTCCCACGCCCGAAGAGCCAGGAGGGAAAGCCGTGCCTCGTTGGAAAGCTCTTTGGCAGCCGCTCGCGTGGCCCCACAGCCAGTGGGGCTGCGGGCCTTCCGGCAGCCGTCAGCCTCGGCGCCACCGGCGCCCACGTGGCGCCGCCGCGCCAGCCTGCGAAGCATTTTCCGGTAGGGCCGCGTCTCTGGCGACAGCTCCCACGCCCGAAGAGCCAGGAGGGAAAGCCATGCCTCGTTGGAAAGCTCTTTGGCAGCCGCTCGCGTGGCCCCACAGCCCGTGGGGCTGCGGGCTTTCCGGCGGCCGTCAGCCTCGGCGACACCAGTGCCCACGTGGCGCCGCCGCGCCAGCCTGAGAAGCATTTTCCGGTAGGGCCGCGTCTCTGGAGACAGCTCCCACGCCTGAAGAGCCAGGAGGGAAAGCCGTGCCTCGTTGGAAAGCTCTTTGGCAGCCGCTCGCGTGGCCCCACAGCCCGTGGGGCTGCGGGCTTTCCGGCGGCCGTCAGCCTCGGCGACACCTGCGACCACGTGGCGCCGCCGTGCCAGCCTGCGAAGCATTTTCCGGTAGGGCCGCGTCTCTGGCGACAGCTCCCACGCCCGAAGAGCCAGGAGGGAAAGCCGTGCCTCGTTGGAAAGCTCTTTGGCAGCCGCTCGCATGGCCCCACAGCCCGTGGGGCTGCGGGCTTTCCGGCGGCCGTCAGCCTCGGCGACACCGGCGCCCACGTGGCGCCACCACGCCAGCCTGCGAAGCATTTTCCGGTAGGGCCGCGTCTCTGGCGACAGCTCCCACGCCCGAAGAGCCAGGAGGGAAAGCCGTGCCTCGTTGGAAAGCTCTTTGGCAGCCGCTCGCGTGGCCCCACAGCCCGTGGGGCTGCGGGCTTTCCGGCGGCCGTCAGCCTCGGCGCCACCGGCGCCCACGTGGCGCCGCCGCGCCAGCCTGCGAAGCATTTTCCGGTAGGTCCGCGTCTCTGGCGACAGCTCCCACGCCCGAAGAGCCAGGAGGGAAAGCCGTGCCTCATTGGAAAGCTCTTGGCAGCCGCTCGCGTGGCCCCACAACCCGTGGGGCTGCGGGCTTTCCGGCGGCCGTCAGCCTCGGCGACACCTGCGACCACGTGGCGCCGCCGTGCCAGCCTGCGAAGCATTTTCCGGTAGGGCCGCGTCTCTGGCGACAGCTCCCACGCCCGAAGAGCCAGGAGGGAAAGCCGTGCCTCGTTGGAAAGCTCTTTGGCAGTCGCTCGCATGGCCCCACAGCCCGTGGGGCTGCGGGCTTTCCGGCGGCCGTCAGCCTCGGCGACACCGGCGCCCACGTGGCGCCACCACGCCAGCCTGCGAAGCATTTTCCGGTAGGGCCGCGTCTCTGGCGACAGCTCCCACGCCCGAAGAGCCAGGAGGGAAAGCCGTGCCTCGTTGGAAAGCTTTTTGGCAGCCGCTCGCGTGGCCCCACAGCCCGTGGGGCTGCGGGCTTTCCAGCGACCATCAGCCTCGGCGACACCAGGGCACACGTGGCCCCGCCGCGCCAGCCTGCGAAGCATTTTCCTGTAGGGCCGCGGCTCTGGCGACAGCTCCCCACGCCCGAAGAGCCAGGACGGAAAGCCATGCCTCGTTGGAAAGCTCTTTGGCAGCCGCTCGCGTGTCCTACAGCCCGTGGGGGCTGCGGGCTTTCCGGCGGCCATCAGCCTCGGCGACACCGGCGCCCACGTGGCGCCACCCGCCGCCAGCCTGCGAAGCATTTTCCGGTAGGGCCACGGCTCTGGCGACAGCTCCCACGCCCGAAGAGCCAGGAGGGAAAGCCGTGCCTCGTTGGAAAGCTCTTTGGCAGCCGCTCGCGTGGCCCCACAGCCCGTGGGGCTGCGGGCTTTTCGGCGGCCGTCAGCCTTGGCGCCACCGGCGCCCACGTGGCGCCGCCGCGCCAGCCTGCGAAGCATTTTCCCGGTAGGGCCGCATCTCTGGCGACAGCTCCCACGCCCGAAAGAGCCAGGAGGGAAAGCCGTGCCTCGTTGGAAAGCTCTTTGGCAGCTGCTCGAGTGGCCCCACAGCCCGTGGGGCTGCGGGCTTTCCGGCGGCCATCAGCCTCGGCGCCACCGGCGCCCACGTGGCGCCGGTGGTGCCAGCCTGCGAAGCATTTTCCGGTAGGGCCGCGGCTCTGGCGACAGCTCCCATGCCCGAAGAGCCAGGAGGGAAAGCCGTGCCTCATTGGAAAGCTCTTTGGCAGCCGCTCGCGTGGCCCCACAGCCCGTGGGGCTGCGGGCTTCTCGGCGGCCGTCAGCCTCGGCGACACCTGCGGCCACGTGGCGCCCGCCGCGCCAGCCTGCGAAGCATTTTCCGGTAGGGCCGCGTCTCTGGCGACAGCTCCCACGCCCGAAGAGCCAGGAGGGAAAGCCGTGCCTCGTTGGAAAGCTCTTTGGCAGCCGCTCGCGTGGCCCCAGAGCCCGTGGGGCTGCGGGCTTTCCGGCGGCCGTCAGCCTCGGCGCCACCGGCGACCACGTGGCGCCGCCGCGCCAGCCTGCGAAGCATTTTCCGGTAGGGCCGCGTCTCTGGCGACAACTCCCACGCCCGAAGAGCCAGGAGGGAAAGCCGTGCCTCGTTGGAAAGCTCTTTGGCAGCCGCTCGCGTGGCCCCACAGCCCGTGGGGCTGCGGGCTTTTCGGCGGCCGTCAGCCTCGGCGACACCAGTGCCCACGTGGCGCCGCCGCGCCAGCCTGCGAAGCATTTTCCGGTAGGGGCCGCGTCTCTGGCGACAGCTCCCACGCCCGAAGAGCCAGGAGGGAAAGCCGTGCCTCGTTGGAAAGCTCTTTGGCAGCCGCTCGCGTGGCCCCACAGCCCGTGGGGCTGCGGGCTTTTCGGCGGCCGTCAGCCTCGGCGACACCAGTGCCCACGTGGCGCCGCCGCGCCAGCCTGCGAAGCATTTTCCGGTAGGGCCGCGTCTCTGGCGACAGCTCCCACGCCCGAAGAGCCAGGAGGGAAAGCCGTGCCTCCTTGGAAATCTCTTTGGCAGCCGCTCGCGTGGCCCCACAGCCCGTGGGGCTGCGGGCTTTCCGGCGGCCGTCAGCCTCGGCGACACCTGCGCCCACGTGGCGCCGCCGCACCAGCCTGCGAAGCATTTTCCGGTAGGGCCGCGTCTCTGGCGACAGCTCCCACGCCCGAAGAGCCAGGAGGGAAAGCCGTGCCTCGTTGGAAAGCTCTTTGGCAGCCGCTCACGTGGCCCCACAGCCCGTGGGGCTGCGGGCTTTCCGGCGGCCGTCAGCCTCGGCGACACCTGCGAGCACGTGGCGCCGCCGCGCCAGCCTGCGAAGCATTTTCCGGTAGGGCCGCGGCTGTGGCGACAGCTCCCACGCCCGAAGAGCCAGGAGGGAAAGCCGTGCCTCGTTGGAAAGCTCTTTGGCAGCCGCTCGCGTGGCCCCACAGCCCGTGGGGCTGCGGGCCTTCCGTCAGCCGTCAGCCTCGGCGCCACCGGCGCCCACGTGGCGCCGCCACACCAGCCTGCGAAGCATTTTCCGGTAGGGCCGCGTCTCTGGCGACAGCTCCCACGCCCGAAGAGCCAGGAGGGAAAGCCGTGCCTCGTTGGAAAGCTCTTTGGCAGCCGCTCGCGTGGCCCCACAGCCCGTGGGGCTGCGGGCTTTCCGGCGGCCGTCAGCCTCGGCGACACCGGCCCCCACGTGGCGCCGCCGTGCCAGCCTGCGAAGCATTTTCCGGTAGGGCCGCGGCTGTGGCGACAGCTCCCACGCCCGAAGAGCCAGGAGGGAAAGCCGTGCCTCGTTGGAAAGCTCTTTGGCAGCCGCTCGCGTGGCCCCACAGCCCGTGGGGCTGCGGGCTTTCCGGCGGCCGTCAGCCTCGGCGACACCGGCGCCCACGTGGCGCCGCCGCGCCAGCCTGCGAAGCATTTTCCGGTAGGGCCGCGTCTCTGGCGACAGCTCCCACGCCCGAAGAGCCAGGAGGGAAAGCCGTGCCTCGTTGGAAAGCTCTTTGGCAGCCGCTCGCATGGCCCCACAGCCCGTGGGGCTGCGGGCTTTCCGGCGGCCGTCAGCCTCGGCGCCAACGGCGCCCAAGTGGCGCCGCCGCGCCAGCCTGCGAAGCATTTTCCGGTAGGGCCGCGGCTCTGGCGACAGCTCCCACGCCCGAAGAGCCAGGAGGGAAAGCCGTGCCTCGTTGGAAAGCTCTTTGGCAGCCGCTCGCGTTGGCCCCCACAGCCCGTGGGGCTGCGGGCTTTCCGGCGGCCGTCAGCCTCGGCTACACCGGCCCCCACGTGGCGCCGCCGCGCCAGCCTGCGAAGCATTTTCCGGTAGGGCCGCGTCTCTGGCGACAGCTCCCACGCCCGAAGAGCCAGGAGGGAAAGCCGTGCCTCGTTGGAAAGCTCTTTGGCAGCCGCTCGCGTGGCCCCACAGCCCGTGGGGCTGCGGGCTTTCCGGCGGCCGTCAGCCTCGGCGACACCTGCGACCACGTGGCGCCGCCGCGCCAGCCTGCGAAGCATTTTCCGGTAGGGCCGCGGCTCTGGCGACAGCTCCCACGCCCGAAGAGCCAGGAGGGAAAGCCGTGCCTCGTTGGAAAGCTCTTTGGCAGCCGCTCGCGTGGCCCCACAGCCCGTGGGGCTGCGGGCCTTCCGTCAGCCGTCAGCCTCGGCGCCACCGGCGCCCACGTGGCGCCGCCGCGCCAGCCTGCGAAGCATTTTCCGGTAGGGCCGCGTCTCTGGCGACAGCTCCCACGCCCGAAGAGCCAGGAGGGAAAGCCATGCCTCGTTGGAAAGCTCTTTGGCAGCCGCTCGCGTGGCCCCACAGCCCGTGGGGCTGCGGGCTTTCCGGCGGCCGTCAGCCTCGGCGACACCAGTGCCCACGTGGCGCCGCACCGCCAGCCTGCGAAGCATTTTCCGGTAGGGCCGCGGCTCTGGCGACAGCTCCCACGCCCGAAGAGCCAGGAGGGAAAGCCGTGCCTCGTTGGAAAGCTCTTTGGCAGCCGCTCGCGTGGCCCCACAGCCCGTGGGGCTGCGGGCTTTCCGGCGGCCGTCAGCCTCGGCGACACCGGCCCCCACGTGGCGCCGCCGCGCCAGCCTGCGAAGCATTTTCCGGTAGGGCCGCGGCTCTGGCGACAGCTCCCACGCCCGAAGAGCCAGGAGGGAAAGCCGTGCCTCGTTGGAAAGCTCTTTGGCAGCCGCTCGCGTGGCCCCACAGCCCGTGGGGCTGCGGGCTTTCCGGCGGCCGTCAGCCTCGGCGACACCGGCGCCCACGTGGCGCCGCCGCGCCAGCCTGCGAAGCATTTTCCGGTAGGGCCGCGGCTCTGGCGACAGCTCCCACGCCCGAAGAGCCAGGAGGGAAAGCCGTGCCTCATTGGAAAGCTTTTGGCAGCCGCTCGCATGGCCCCACAGCCCGTGGGGCTGCGGGCTTTCCGGCGGCCGTCAGCCTCGGCGCCACCGGCGCCCATGTGGCGCCGCCGCGCCAGCTTGCGAAGCATTTTCCGGTAGGGTCGCGGCGCTGGCGACAGCTCCCACGCCCCGAAGAGCCAGGAGCGAAAGCCGTGCCTCGTTGGAAAGCTCTTTGGCAGCCGCTCGCGTGGCCCCACAGCCCGTGGGGCTGCGGGCTTTCCGGCGGCCGTCAGCCTCGGCGACACCCGGCCCCCACGTGGCGCCGCCGCGCCAGCCTGCGAAGCATTTTCCGGTAGGGCCGCGGCTCTGGCGACAGCTCCCACGCCCGAAGAGCCAGGAGGGAAAGCCGTGCCTCGTTGGAAAGCTCTTTGGCAGCCGCTCGCGTGGCCCCACACCCCCGTGGGGCTGCGGGCTTTCCGGCGGCCGTCAGCATCGGCGACACTAGTGCCCACGTGGCGCCGCCGCGCCAGCCTGCGAAGCATTTTCCGGTAGGGGCCGCGGCTCTGGCGACAGCTCCCACGCCCTGAAGAGCCAGGGAGGGAAAGCCGTGCCTCGTTGGAAAGCTCTTTGGCAGCCGCTCGCGTGGCTGGCCCCACAGCCCGTGGGGCTGCGGGCTTTCCGGCGGCCGTCAGCCTCGGCGACACCTGCGACCACGTGGCGGCCGCCGTGCCAGCCTGCGAAGCATTTTCCGGTAGGGCCGCGTCTCTGGCGACAGCTCCCACGCCCGAAGAGCCAGGAGGGAAAGCCATGCCTCGTTGGAAAGCTCTTTGGCAGCCGCTCGCATGGCCCCATAGCCCGTGGGGCTGCGGGCTTTCCGGCGGCCATCAGCCTCGGTGACACCAGGGCACACGTGGCGCCGCCGTGCCAGGCCCTGCGAAGCATTTTCCGGTAGGGCCGCGTCTCTGGCGACAGCTCCCACGCCCGAAGAGCCAGGACGGAAAGCCGTGCCTCGTTGGAAAGCTCTTTGGCAACCGCTCGCGTGGCCCCACAGCCCGTGGGGCTGCGGGCTTTCCAGCGGCCGTCAGCCTCGGCGACACCTGCGACCACGTGGCGCCGCCGCGCCAGCCTGCGAAGCATTTTCCGGTAGGGCCGCGGCTCTGGCGACAGCTCCCACGCCCGAAGAGCCAGGAGGGAAAGCCGTGCCTCGTTGGAAAGCTCTTTGGCAGCCCGCTCGCGTGGCCCCACAGCCCGTGGGGCTGCGGGCCTTCCGTCAGCCGTCAGCCTCGGCGCCACCGGCGCCCACGTGGCGCCGCCGCGCCAGCCTGCGAAGCATTTTCCGGTAGGGCCGCGTCTCTGGCGACAGCTCCCACGCCCGAAGAGCCAGGAGGGAAAGCCGTGCCTCGTTGGAAAGCTCTTTGGCAGCCGCTCGCGTGGCCCCACAGCCCGTGGGGGCTGCGGGCTTTCCGGCGGCCGTCAGCCTCGGCGACACCAGTGCCCACGTGGCGCCGCACCGCCAGCCTGCGAAGCATTTTCCGGTAGGGCCGCGGCTCTGGCGACAGCTCCCACGCCCGAAGAGCCAGGAGGGAAAGCCGTGCCTCGTTGGAAACCTCTTTGGCAGCCGCTCGCGTGGCCCCACAGCCCGTGGGGCTGCGGGCTTTCCGGCGGCCGTCAGCCTCGGCGACACCGGCGCCCACGTGGCGCCGCCGCGCCAGCCTGCGAAGCATTTTCCGGTAGGGCCGCGTCTCTGGCGACAGCTCCCACGCCCGAAGAGCCAGGAGGGAAAGCCGTGCCTCATTGGAAAGCTCTTTGGCAGCCGCGCGCATGGCCCCACAGCCCGTGGGGCTGCGGGCTTTCCGGCGGCCGTCAGCCTCGGCGCCACCGGCGCCCACGTGGCGCCGCCGCGCCAGCCTGCGAAGCATTTTCCGGTAGGGCCGCGGCTCTGGCGACAGCTCCCACGCCCCGAAGAGCCAGGAGGGAAAGCCGTGCCTCGTTGGAAAGCTCTTTGGCAGCCGCTCGCGTGGCCCCACAGCCCGTGGGGCTGCGGGCTTTCCGGCGGCCGTCAGCCTCGGCGACACACGCCCCCACGTGGCGCCGCCGCGCCAGCCTGCGAAGCATTTTCCGGTAGGGCCGCGGCTCTGGCGACAGCTCCCACGCCCGAAGAGCCAGGAGGGAAAGCCGTGCCTCGTTGGAAAGCTCTTTGGCAGCCGCTCGCGTGGCCCCACAGCCCCGTGGGGCTGCGGGCTTTCCGGCGGCCGTCAGCCTCGGCGACACCAGTGCCCACGTGGCGCCGCCGCGCCAGCCTGCGAAGCATTTTCCGGTAGGGCCCGCGTCTCTGGCGACAGCTCCCACGCCTGAAGAGCCAGGAGGGAAAGCCGTGCCTCGTTGGAAAGCTCTTTGGCAGCCGCTCGCGTGGCCCCACAGCCCGTGGGGCTGCGGGCTTTCCGGTGGCCGTCAGCCTCGGCGACACCTGCGACCACGTGGCGCCGCCGTGCCAGCCTGCGAAGCATTTTCCGGTAGGGCCGCGTCTCTGGCGACAGCTCCCACGCCCGAAGAGCCAGGAGGGAAAGCCGTGCCTCGTTGGAAAGCTCTTTGGCAGCCGCTCGCGTGGCCCCACAGCCCGTGGGGCTGCGGGCTTTCCGGCGGCCGTCAGCCTCGGCGCCACCGGCGCCCACGTGGCGCCGCCGCGCCAGCCTGCGAAGCATTTTCCGGTAGGGCCGCGGCTCTGGCGACAGCTCCCACGCCCGAAGAGCCAGGAGGGAAAGCCGTGCCTCGTTGGAAAGCTCTTTGGCAGCCGCTCGCGTGGCCCCACAGCCCGTGGGGCTGCGGGCTTTCCGGCGGCCGTCAGCCTTGGCGACAGATGCGCCCACGTGGCGCCGCCCGCGCCAGCCTGCGAAGCATTTTCCGGTAGGGCCGCGGCTGTGGCGACAGCTCCCACGCCCGAAGAGCCAGGAGGGAAAGCCGTGCCTCGTTGGAAAGCTCTTTGGCAGCCGCTCGCGTGGCCCCACAGCCCGTGGGGCTGCGGGCTTTCCTGCGGCCGTCAGCCTCGGCGACACCTGCGACCACGTGGCGCCGCCGCGCCAGCCTGCGAAGCATTTTCCGGTAGGGCCGCGGCTGTGGCGACAGCTCCCACGCCCGAAGAGCCAGGAGGGAAAGCCGTGCCTCGTTGGAAAGCTCTTTGGCAGCCGCTCGCGTGGCCCCCACAGCCCGTGGGGCTGCGGGCTTTCCGGCGGCCGTCAGCCTCGGCGCCACCGGCGCCCACGTGGCGCCGCCGCGCCAGCCTGCGAAGCATTTTCCGGTAGGGCCGCGGCTCTGGCGACAGCTCCCACGCCCGAAGAGCCAGGAGGGAAAGCCGTGCCTCGTTGGAAAGCTCTTTGGCAGCCGCTCGCGTGGCCCCACAGCCCGTGGGGCTGCGGGCTTTCCGGCGGCCGTCAGCCTTGGCGACAGATGCGCCCACGTGGCGCCGCCCGCGCCAGCCTGCGAAGCATTTTCCGGTAGGGCCGCGGCTGTGGCGACAGCTCCCACGCCCGAAGAGCCAGGAGGGAAAGCCGTGCCTCGTTGGAAAGCTCTTTGGCAGCCGCTCGCGTGGCCCCACAGCCCGTGGGGCTGCGGGCTTTCCTGCGGCCGTCAGCCTCGGCGACACCTGCGACCACGTGGCGCCGCCGCGCCAGCCTGCGAAGCATTTTCCGGTAGGGCCGCGTCTCTGGCGACAGCTCCCACGCCCGAAGAGCCAGGACGGAAAGCCGTGCCTCGTTGGAAAGCTCTTTGGCAGCCGCTCGTGTGGCCCCACAGCCCGTGGGGCTGCGGGCTTTTCGGCGGCCGTCAGCCCTCGGCGGCACCAGTGCCCACGTGGCGCCGCCGCGCCAGCCTGCGAAGCATTTTCCGGTAGGGGCCGCGTCTCTGGCGACAGCTCCCACGCCCGAAGAGCCAGGAGGGAAAGCCCATGCCTCGTTGGAAAGCTCTTTGGCAGCCGCTCGCGTGGCCCCACAGCCCGTGGGGCTGCGGGCTTTCCGGCGGCCGTCAGCCTTGGCGACAGATGCGCCCACGTGGCGCCGCCGCGCCAGCCTGCGAAGCATTTTCCGGTAGGGCCGCGGCTGTGGCGACAGCTCCCACGCCCGAAGAGCCAGGAGGGAAAGCCGTGCCTCGTTGGAAAGCTCTTTGGCAGCCGCTCGCGTGGCCCCCACAGCCCGTGGGGCTGCGGGCTTTCCTGCGGCCGTCAGCCTCGGCGACACCTGCGACCCACGTGGCGCCGCCGCGCCAGCCTGCGAAGCATTTTCCGGTAGGGCCGCGTCTCTGGCGACAGCTCCCACGCCCGAAGAGCCAGGACGGAAAGCCGTGCCTCGTTGGAAAGCTCTTTGGCAGCCGCTCGCGTGGCCCCACAGCGCGTGGGGCTGCGGGCTTTCCGGCGGCCGTCAGCCTCGGCGACACCTGCGACCACGTGGCGCCGCCGCGCCAGCCTGCGAAGCATTTTCCGGTAGGGCCGCGGCTCTGGCGACAGCTCCCACGCCCGAAGAGCCAGGAGGGAAAGCCGTGCCTCGTTGGAAACCTCTTTGGCAGCCGCTCGCGTGGCCCCACAGCCCGTGGGGCTGCGGGCTTTCCGGCGGCCGTCAGCCTCGGCGACACCGGCGCCCACGTGGCGCCGCCGCGCCAGCCTGCGAAGCATTTTCCGGTAGGGCCGCGGCTCTGGCGACAGCTCCCACGCCCGAAGAGCCAGGAGGGAAAGCCGTGCCTCATTGGAAAGCTCTTTGGCAGCCGCGCGCATGGCCCCACAGCCCGTGGGGCTGCGGGCTTTCCGGCGGCCGTCAGCCTCGGCGCCACCGGCGCCCACGTGGCGCCGCCGCGCCAGCCCTGCGAAGCATTTTCCGGTAGGGCCGCGGCTCTGGCGACAGCTCCCACGCCCGAAGAGCCAGGAGGGAAAGCCGTGCCTCGTTGGAAACCTCTTTGGCAGCCGCTCGCGTGGCCCCACAGCCCGTGGGGCTGCGGGCTTTCCGGCGGCCGTCAGCCTCGGCGACACCAGTGCCCACGTGGCGCCGCCGCGCCAGCCTGCGAAGCATTTTCCGGTAGGGCCGCGGCTCTGGCGACAGCTCCCACGCCTGAAGAGCCAGGAGGGAAAGCCGTGCCTCGTTGGAAAGCTCTTTGGCAGCCGCTCGCTCGCGTGGCCCCACAGCCCGTGGGGGCTGCGGGCTTTCCGGCGGCCGTCAGCCTCGGCGACACCTGCGACCACGCGGCGCCGCCGTGCCAGCCTGCGAAGCATTTTCCGGTAGGGCCGCGTCTCTGGCGACAGCTCCCACGCCCGAAGAGCCAAGGAGGGAAAGCCGTGCCTCGTTGGAAAGCTCTTTGGCAGCCGCTCGCGTGGCCCCACAGCCCGTGGGGCTGCGGGCTTTCCGGCGGCCGTCAGCCTCGGCGCCACCGGCGCCCCACGTGGCGCCGCCGCGCCAGCCTGCGAAGCATTTTCCGGTAGGGCCGCGGCTCTGGCGACAGCTCCCCACGCCCGAAGAGCCAGGAGGGAAAGCCGTGCCTCGTTGGAAAGCTCTTTGGCAGCCGCTCGCGTGGTCCTACAGCCCGTGGGGCTGCGGGCTTTCCGGCGGCCGTCAGCCTCGGCAACACCGGCGCCCACGTGGCGCCGCCGCGCCAGCCTGCGAAGCATTTTCCGGTAGGGCCGCGGCTCTGGCGACAGCTCCCCACGCCCGAAGAGCCAGGAGGGAAAGCCGTGCCTCGTTGGAAAGCTCTTTGGCAGCCGCTCGCGTGGCCCCACAGCCCGTGGGGCTGCGGGCTTTCCGGCGGCCGTCAGCCTCGGCGCCACCGGCGCCCACGTGGCGCCGCCGCGCCAGCCTGCGAAGCATTTTCCGGTAGGGCCGCGGCTCTGGCGACAGCTCCCACGCCCGAAGAGCCAGGAGGGAAAGCCGTGCCTCGTTGGAAAGCTCTTTGGCAGCCGCTCGCGTGGTCCTACAGCCCGTGGGGCTGCGGGCTTTCCGGCGGCCGTCAGCCTTGGCGACAGATGCGCCCACGTGGCGCCGCCAGCGCCAGCCTGCGAAGCATTTTCCCGGTAGGGCCGCGGCTGTGGCGACAGCTCCCACGCCCCGAAGAGCCAGGAGGGAAAGCCGTGCCTCGTTGGAAAGCTCTTTGGCAGCCGCTCGCGTGGCCCCACAGCCCGTGGGGCTGCGGGCTTTCCTGCGGCCGTCAGCCTCGGCGACACCTGCGACCACGTGGCGCCGCCGCGCCAGCCTGCGAAGCATTTTCCGGTAGGGCCGCGTCTCTGGCGACAGCTCCCACGCCCGAAGAGCCAGGACGGAAAGCCGTGCCTCGTTGGAAAGCTCTTTGGCAGCCGCTCGTGTGGCCCCACAGCCCGTGGGGCTGCGGGCTTTTCGGCGGCCGTCAGCCTCGGCGGCACCAGTGCCCACGTGGCGCCGCCGCGCCAGCCTGCGAAGCATTTTCCGGTAGGGCCGCGTCTCTGGCGACAGCTCCCACGCCCGAAGAGCCAGGAGGGAAAGCCGTGCCTCGTTGGAAAGCTCTTTGGCAGCCGCTCGCGTGGCCCCACAGCCCGTGGGGCTGCGGGCTTTCCGGCGGCCGTCAGCCTTGGCGACAGATGCGCCCACGTGGCGCCGCCGCGCCAGCCTGCGAAGCATTTTTCCGGTAGGGCCGCGGCTGTGGCGACAGCTCCCAACGTCCGAAGAGCCAGGAGGGAAAGCCGTGCCTCGTTGGGAAAGCTCTTTGGCAGCCGCTCGCGTGGCCCCACAGCCCGTGGGGCTGCGGGCTTTCCTGCGGCCGTCAGCCTCGGCGACACCTGCGACCACGTGGCGCCGCCGCGCCAGCCTGCGAAGCATTTTCCGGTAGGGCCGCGTCTCTGGCGACATCTCCCACGCCCGAAGAGCCAGGACGGAAAGCCGTGCCTCGTTGGAAAGCTCTTTGGCAGCCGCTCGTGTGGCCCCACAGCCCGTGGGGCTGCGGGCTTTTCGGCGGCCGTCAGCCTCGGCCGGCACCAGTGCCCACGTGGCGCCGACGCGCCAGCCTGCGAAGCATTTTCCGGTAGGGCTGCGGCTCTGGCGACAGCTCCCACGCCCGAAGAGCCAGGACGGAAAGCCGTGCCTCGTTGGAAAGCTCTTTGGCAGCCGCTCGCGTGGCCCCACAGCGCGTGGGGCTGCGGGCTTTCCGGCGGCCGTCAGCCTCGGCGACACCTGCGACCACGTGGCGCCGCCGCGCCAGCCTGCGAAGCATTTTCCGGTAGGGCCGCGGCTCTGGCGACAGCTCCCACGCCCGAAGAGCCAGGAGGGAAAGCCGTGCCTCGTTGGAAACCTCTTTGGCAGCCGCTCGCGTGGCCCCACAGCCCGTGGGGCTGCGGGCTTTCCGGCGGCCGTCAGCCTCGGCGACACCGGCGCCCACGTGGCGCCGCCGCGCCAGCCTGCGAAGCATTTTCCGGTAGGGGCCGCGGCTCTGGCGACAGCTCCCACGCCCGAAGAGCCAGGAGGGAAAGCCGTGCCTCATTGGAAAGCTCTTTGGCAGCCGCGCGCATGGCCCCACAGCCCGTGGGGCTGCGGGCTTTCCGGCGGCCGTCAGCCTCGGCGCCACCGGCGCCCACGTGGCGCCGCCGCGCCAGCCTGCGAAGCATTTTCCGGTAGGGCCGCGGCTCTGGCGACAGCTCCCACGCCCGAAGAGCCAGGAGGGAAAGCCGTGCCTCGTTGGAAAAACCTCTTTGGCAGCCGCTCGCGTGGCCCCACAGCCCGTGGGGCTGCGGGCTTTCCGGCGGCCGTCAGCCTCGGCGACACCAGTGCCCACGTGGCGCCGCCGCGCCAGCCTGCGAAGCATTTTCCGGTAGGGCCGCGGCTCTGGCGACAGCTCCCACGCCTGAAGAGCCAGGAGGGAAAGCCGTGCCTCGTTGGAAAGCTCTTTGGCAGCCGCTCGCGTGGCCCCACAGCCCGTGGGGCTGCGGGCTTTCCGGCGGCCGTCAGCCTCGGCGACACCTGCGACCACGCGGCGCCGCCGTGCCAGCCTGCGAAGCATTTTCCGGTAGGGCCGCGTCTCTGGCGACAGCTCCCACGCCCGAAGAGCCAGGAGGGAAAGCCGTGCCTCGTTGGAAAGCTCTTTGGCAGCCGCTCGCGTGGCCCCACAGCCCGTGGGCTGCGGGCTTTCCGGCGGCCGTCAGCCTCGGCGCCACCGGCGCCCACGTGGCGCCGCCGCGCCAGCCTGCGAAGCATTTTCCGGTAGGGCCGCGGCTCTGGCGACAGCTCCCACGCCCGAAGAGCCAGGAGGGAAAGCCGTGCCTCGTTGGAAAGCTCTTTGGCAGCCGCTCGCGTGGTCCTACAGCCCGTGGGGCTGCGGGCTTTCCGGCGGCCGTCAGCCTCGGCAACACCGGCGCCCACGTGGCGCCGCCGCGCCAGCCTGCGAAGCATTTTCCGGTAGGGCCGCGGCTCTGGCGACAGCTCCCACGCCCGAAGAGCCAGGAGGGAAAGCCGTGCCTCGTTGGAAAGCTCTTTGGCAGCCGCTCGCGTGGCCCCACAGCCCGTGGGGCTGCGGCTTTCCGGCGGCCGTCAGCCTTGGCGACAGATGCGCCCACGTGGCGCCGCCGCGCCAGCCTGCGAAGCATTTTCCGGTAGGGGCCGCGGCTGTGGCGACAGCTCCCACGCCCGAAGAGCCAGGAGGGAAAGCCGTGCCTCGTTGGAAAGCTCTTTGGCAGCCGCTCGCGTGGCCCCACAGCCCGTGGGGCTGCGGGCTTTCCGGCGGCCGTCAGCCTTGGCGACAGATGCGCCCACGTGGCGCCGCCGCGCCAGCCTGCGAAGCATTTTCCGGTAGGGCCGCGGCTGTGGCGACAGCTCCCACGCCCGAAGAGCCAGGAGGGAAAGCCGTGCCTCGTTGGAAAGCTCTTTGGCAGCCGCTCGCGTGGCCCCACAGCCCGTGGGGCTGCGGGCTTTCCTGCGGCCGTCAGCCTCGGCGACACCTGCGACCACGTGGCGCCGCCGCGCCAGCCTGCGAAGCATTTTCCGGTAGGGCCGCGTCTCTGGCGACAGCTCCCACGCCCGAAGAGCCAGGACGGAAAGCCGTGCCTCGTTGGAAAGCTCTTTGGCAGCCGCTCGTGTGGCCCCACAGCCCGTGGGGCTGCGGGCTTTTCGGCGGCCGTCAGCCTCGGCGGCACCAGTGCCCACGTGGCGCCGCCGCGCCAGCCTGCGAAGCATTTTCCGGTAGGGCTGCGGCTCTGGCGACAGCTCCCACGCCCGAAGAGCCAGGACGGAAAGCCGTGCCTCGTTGGAAAGCTCTTTGGCAGCCGCTCGCGTGGCCCCACAGCGCGTGGGGCTGCGGGCTTTCCGGCGGCCGTCAGCCTCGGCGACACCTGCGACCACGTGGCGCCGCCGCGCCAGCCTGCGAAGCATTTTCCGGTAGGGCCGCGGCTCTGGCGACAGCTCCCACGCCCGAAGAGCCAGGAGGGAAAGCCGTGCCTCGTTGGAAACCTCTTTGGCAGCCGCTCGCGTGGCCCCACAGCCCGTGGGGCTGCGGGCTTTCCGGCGGCCGTCAGCCTCGGCGACACCGGCGCCCACGTGGCGCCGCCGCGCCAGCCTGCGAAGCATTTTCCGGTAGGGGCCGCGGCTCTGGCGACAGCTCCCACGCCCGAAGAGCCAGGAGGGAAAGCCGTGCCTCATTGGAAAGCTCTTTGGCAGCCGCGCGCATGGCCCCACAGCCCGTGGGGCTGCGGGCTTTCCGGCGGCCGTCAGCCTCGGCGCCACCGGCGCCCACGTGGCGCCGCCGCGCCAGCCTGCGAAGCATTTTCCGGTAGGGCCGCGGCTCTGGCGACAGCTCCCACGCCCGAAGAGCCAGGAGGGAAAGCCGTGCCTCGTTGGAAAGCTCTTTGGCAGCCGCTCGCGTGGCCCCACAGCCCGTGGGGCTGCGGGCTTTCCGGCGGCCGTCAGCCTCGGCGACACCAGTGCCCACGTGGCGCCGCCGCGCCAGCCTGCGAAGCATTTTCCGGTAGGGCCGCGGCTCTGGCGACAGCTCCCACGCCTGAAGAGCCAGGAGGGAAAGCCGTGCCTCGTTGGAAAGCTCTTTGGCAGCCGCTCGCGTGGCCCCACAGCCCGTGGGGCTGCGGGCTTTCCGGCGGCCGTCAGCCTCGGCGACACCTGCGACCACGCGGCGCCGCCGTGCCAGCCTGCGAAGCATTTTCCGGTAGGGCCGCGTCTCTGGCGACAGCTCCCACGCCCGAAGAGCCAGGAGGGAAAGCCGTGCCTCGTTGGAAAGCTCTTTGGCAGCCGCTCGCGTGGCCCCACAGCCCGTGGGGCTGCGGGCTTTCCGGCGGCCGTCAGCCTCGGCGCCACCGGCGCCCACGTGGCGCCGCCGCGCCAGCCTGCGAAGCATTTTCCGGTAGGGCCGCGGCTCTGGCGACAGCTCCCACGCCCGAAGAGCCAGGAGGGAAAGCCGTGCCTCGTTGGAAAGCTCTTTGGCAGCCGCTCGCGTGGTCCTACAGCCCGTGGGGCTGCGGGCTTTCCGGCGGCCGTCAGCCTCGGCAACACCGGCGCCCACGTGGCGCCGCCGCGCCAGCCTGCGAAGCATTTTCCGGTAGGGCCGCGGCTCTGGCGACAGCTCCCACGCCCGAAGAGCCAGGAGGGAAAGCCGTGCCTCGTTGGAAAGCTCTTTGGCAGCCGCTCGCGTGGCCCCACAGCCCGTGGGGCTGCGGGCTTTCCGGCGGCCGTCAGCCTTGGCGACAGATGCGCCCACGTGGCGCCGCCGCGCCAGCCTGCGAAGCATTTTCCGGTAGGGCCGCGGCTCTGGCGACAGCTCCCACGCCCGAAGAGCCAGGAGGGAAAGCCGTGCCTCGTTGGAAAGCTCTTTGGCAGCCGCTCGCGTGGCCCCACAGCCCGTGGGGCTGCGGGCTTTCCTGCGGCCGTCAGCCTCGGCGACACCTGCGACCACGTGGCGCCGCCGCACCAGCCTGCGAAGCATTTTCCGGTAGGGCCGCGTCTCTGGCGACAGCTCCCACGCCCGAAGAGCCAGGAGGGAAAGCCGTGCCTCGTTGGAAAGCTCTTTGGCAGCCGCTCGCGTGGCCCCATAGCCCGTGGGGCTGCGGGCTTTCCAGCGGCCATCAGCCTCGGCGACACCAGGGCACACGTGGCCCCGCCGCGCCAGCCTGCGAAGCAGTTTCCTGTAGGGCCGCGGCTCTGGCGACAGCTCCCACGCCCGAAGAGCCAGGAGGGAAAGCCTTGCCTCGTTGGAAAGCTCTTTGGCAGCCGCTCGCGTGGCCCCACAGCCCGTGGGGCTTCGGGCTTTCCGGCGGCCGTCAGCCTCGGCGACAACAGTGCCAACGTGGCGCCGCCGCGCCAGCCTGCGAAGCATTTTCCGGTAGGGCCGCGGGTCTGGCGACAGCTCCCACGCCCAAAGAGCCAGGACGGAAAGCCGTGCCTCGTTGGAAATCTCTTTGGCAGCTGCTCGAGTGGCCCCACAGCCCGTGGGGCTGCGGGCTTTCCGGCGGCCATCAGCCTCGGCGACACCTGCGACCACGTGGCGCCGCCGCGCCAGCCTGCGAAGCATTTTCCGGTAGGGCCGCGGCTCTGGCGACAGCTCCCACGCCCGAAGAGCCAGGAGGGAAAGCCGTGCCTCGTTGGAAAGCTCTTTGGCAGCCGCTCGCGTGGCCCCACAGCCCGTGGGGCTGCGGGCTTTTCGGCGGCCGTCAGCCTCGGCGACACCAGTGCCCACGTGGCGCCGCCGCGCCAGCCTGCGAATCATTTTCCGGTAGGGCCGCGGCTCTGGCGACAGCTCCCACGCCCGAAGAGCCAGGAGGGAAAGCCGTGCCTCCTTGGAAAGCTCTTTGGCAGCCGCTCGCGTGGCCCCACAGCCCGTGGGGCTGCGGGCTTTTCGGCGGCCGTCAGCCTCGGCGACACAAGTGCCCACGTGGCGCCGCCGCGCCAGCCTGCGAAGCATTTTCCGGTAGGGCCGCGTCTCTGGCGACAGCTCCCACGCCCGAAGAGCCAGGAGGGAAAGCCGTGCCTCCTCGGAAAGCTCTTTGGCAGCCGCTCGCGTGGCCCCACAGCCCGTGGGGCTGCGGGCTTTTCGGCGGCCATCAGCCTCGGCGCCACCTGCGCCCACGTGGCGCCGCCGCACCAGCCTGCGAAGCATTTTCCGGTAGGGCCGCGTCTCTGGCGACAGCTCCCACGCCCGAAGAGCCAGGAGGGAAAGCCGTGCCTCGTTGGAAAGCTCTTTGGCAGCCGCTCACGTGGCCCCAGAGCCCGTGGGGCTGCGGGCTTTCCGGCGGCCGTCAGCCTCGGCGACACCTGCGAGCACGTGGCGCCGCCGCGCCAGCCTGCGAAGCATTTTCCGGTAGGGCCGCGGCTGTGGCGACAGCTCCCACGCCCGAAGAGACAGGACGGAAAGCCGTGCCTCGTTGGAAAGCTCTTTGGCAGCCGCTCGCGTGGCCCCACAGCCAGTGGGGCTGCGGGCTTTCCGTCGGCCGTCAGCCTCGTCGAAACCGGCGCCCACGTGGCGCCGCCGCGCCAGCCTGCGAAGCATTTTCCGGTAGGGCCGCGGCTGTGGCGACAGCTCCCACGCCCGAAGAGCCAGGAGGGAAAGCCGTGCCTCGTTGGAAAGCTCTTTGGCAGCCGCTCGCGTGGCCCCAGAGCCCGTGGGGCTGCGGGCTTTCCGGCGGCCGTCAGCCTCGGCGCCACCGGCGCCCACGTGGCGCCGCCGCGCCAGCCTGCGAAGCATTTTCCGGTAGGGCCGCGTCTCTGGCGACAGCTCCCACGCCCGAAGAGCCAGGAGGGAAAGCCGTGCCTCATTGGAAAGCTCTTTGGCAGCCGCTCACGTGGCCCCACAGCCCGTGGGGCTGCGGGCTTTCCGGCGGCCGTCAGCCTCGGCGACACCTGCACCCACGTGGCACCGCCGCCCCAGCCTGCGAATCATTTTCCGGTAGGGCCGCGGCTGTGGCGACAGCTCCCACGCCCGAAGAGCCAGGAGGGAAAGCCGTGCCTCGTTGGAAAGCTCTTTGGCAGCCGCTCGCGTGGCCCCACAGCCAGTGGGGCTGCGGGCCTTCTGGCAGCCGTCAGCCTCGGCGCCACCGGCGCCCACGTGGCGCCGCCGCGCCAGTCTGCGAAGCATTTTCCGGTAGGGCCGCGGCTCTGGCGACAGCTCCCACGCCCGAAGAGCCAGGAGGGAAAGCCGTGCCTCGTTGGAAAGCTCTTTGGCAGCCGCTCGCGTGGCCCCACAGCCCGTGGGGCTGCGGGCTTTCCGGCGGCCGTCAGCCTCGGCGACACCAGTGCCCACGTGGCGCCGCCGCGCCAGCCTGAGAAGCATTTTCCGGTAGGGCCGCGTCTCTGGAGACAGCTCCCACGCCTGAAGAGCCAGGAGGGAAAGCCGTGCCTCGTTGGAAAGCTCTTTGGCAGCCGCTCGCGTGGCCCCACAGCCCGTGGGGCTGCGGGCTTTCCGGCGGCCGTCAGCCTCGGCGACACCTGCGACCACGTGGCGCCGCCGTGCCAGCCTGCGAAGCATTTTCCGGTAGGGCCGCGTCTCTGGCGACAGCTCCCACGCCCGAAGAGCCAGGAGGGAAAGCCGTGCCTCGTTGGAAAGCTCTTTGGCAGCCGCTCGCGTGGCCCCACAGCCCGTGGGGCTGCGGGCTTTCCGGCGGCCGTCAGCCTCGGCGACACCGGCGCCCATGTGGCGCCGCCGCGCCAGCCTGCGAAGCATTTTCCGGTAGGGCCGCGGCTGTGGCGACAGCTCCCACGCCCGAAGAGCCAGGAGGGAAAGCCGTGCCTCGTTGGAAAGCTCTTTGGCAGCCGCTCGCATGGCCCCATAGCCCGTGGGGCTGCAGGCTTTCCGGCGGCCATCAGCCTCGGCGACACCAGGGCACACGTGGCGCCGCCGTGCCAGCCTGCGAAGCATTTTCCTGTAGGACCGCGGCTCTAGCGACAGCTCCCACGCCCGAAGAGCCAGGAGGGAAAGCCATGCCTCGTTGGAAAGCTCTTTGGCAACCGCTCGCGTGGCCCCACAGCCCGTGGGGCTGCGGGCTTTCCGGCGGCCGTCAGCCTCGGCGACACCTGCGACCACGTGGCGCCGCCGCGCCAGCCTGCGAAGCATTTTCCGGTAGGGCCGCATCTCTGGCGACAGCTCCCACGCCCGAAGAGCCAGGAGGGAAAGCCGTGCCTCGTTGGAAAGCTCTTTGGCAGCCGCTCGCGTGGCCCCACAGCCCGTGGGGCTGCGGGCTTTTCGGCGGCCGTCAGCCTCGGCGACACCAGTGCCCACGTGGCGCCGCCGCGCCAGCCTGCGAAGCATTTTCCGGTAGGGCCGCGGCTGTGGCGACAGCTCCCACGCCCGAAGAGCCAGGAGGGAAAGCCGTGCCTCGTTGGAAAGCTCTTTGGCAGCCGCTCGCGTGGCCCCACAGCCCGTGGGGCTGCGGGCTTTTCGGCGGCCGTCAGCCTCGGCGACACCAGTGCCCACGTGGCGCCGCCGCGCCAGCCTGCGAAGCATTTTCCGGTAGGGCCGCGTCTCTGGCGACAGCTCCCACGCCCGAAGAGCCAGGAGGGAAAGCCGTGCCTCGTTGGAAAGCTCTTTGGCAGCCGCTCGCGTGGCCCCACAGCCCGTGGGGCTGCGGGCTTTCCGGCGGCCGTCAGCCTCGGCGACACCTGCGAGCACGTGGCGCCGCCGCGCCAGCCTGCGAAGCATTTTCCGGTAGGGCCGCGTCTCTGGCGACAGCTCCCACGCCCGAAGAGCCAGGAGGGAAAGCCGTGCCTCGTTGGAAAGCTCTTTGGCAGCCGCTCGCGTGGCCCCACAGCCAGTGGGGCTGCGGGCTTTCCGTCGGCCGTCAGCCTCGTCGACACCGGCGCCCACGTGGCGCCGCCGCGCCAGCCTGCGAAGCATTTTCCGGTAGGGCCGCGGCTGTGGCGACAGCTCCCACGCCCGAAGAGCCAGGAGGGAAAGCCGTGCCTCGTTGGAAAGCTCTTTGGCAACCGCTCGCGTGGCCCCACAGCCCGTGGGGCTGCGGGCCTTCCGGCAGCCGTCAGCCTCGGCGCCACCGGCGCCCACGTGGCGCCGCCGCGCCAGCCTGCGAAGCATTTTCCGGTAGGGCCGCGGCTGTGGCGACAGCTCCCACGCCCGAAGAGCCAGGAGGGAAAGCCGTGCCTCGTTGGAAAGCTCTTTGGCAGCCGCTCGCGTGGCCCCACAGCCCGTGGGGCTGCGGGCTTTCCGGCGGCCGTCAGCCTCGGCGACACCAGTGCCCACGTGGCGCCGCCGCGCCAGCCTGAGAAGCATTTTCCGGTAGGGCCGCGTCTCTGGAGACAGCTCCCACGCCTGAAGAGCCAGGAGAGAAAGCCGTGCCTCGTTGGAAAGCTCTTTGGCAGCCGCTCGCGTGGCCCCACAGCCCGTGGGGCTGCGGGCTTTCCGGCGGCCGTCAGCCTCGGCGACACCTGCGACCACGTGGCGCCGCCGCGCCAGCCTGCGAAGCATTTTCCGGTAGGGCCGCGGCTCTGGCGACAGCTCCCACGCCCGAAGAGCCAGGAGGGAAAGCCGTGCCTCGTTGGAAAGCTCTTTGGCAGCCGCTCGCGTGGCCCCACAGCCCGTGGGGCTGCGGGCTTTCCGGCGGCCGTCAGCCTCGGCAACAACGGCGCCCATGTGGCGCCGCCGCGCCAGCCTGCGAAGCATTTTCCGGTAGGGCCGCGGCTGTGGCGACAGCTCCCACGCCCGAAGAGCCAGGAGGGAAAGCCGTGCCTCGTTGGAAAGCTCTTTGGCAGCCGCTCGCATGGCCCCACAGCCCGTGGGGCTGCGAGCTTTCCGGCGGCCGTCAGCCTCGGCGACACCTGCGACCACGTGGCGCCGCCGCGCCAGCCTGCGAAGCATTTTCCGGTAGGGCCGCATCTCTGGCGACAGCTCCCACGCCCGAAGAGCCAGGAGGGAAAGCCATGCCTCGTTGGAAAGCTCTTTGGCAGCCGCTCGCGTGGCCCCACAGCCCGTGGGGCTGCGGGCCTTCCGTCAGCCGTCAGCCTCGGCGCCACCGGCGCCCACGTGGCGCCGCCGCGCCAGCCTGCGAAGCATTTTCCGGTAGGGCCGCGTCTCTGGCGACAGCTCCCACGCCCGAAGAGCCAGGAGGGAAAGCCGTGCCTCGTTGGAAAGCTCTTTGGCAGCCGCTCGTGTGGCCCCACAGCCCGTGGGGCTGCGGGCTTTCCGGCGGCCGTCAGCCTCGGCGACACCAGTGCCCACGTGGCGCCGCCGCGCCAGCCTGCGAAGCATTTTCCGGTAGGGCCGCGGCTGTGGCGGCAGCTCCCACGCCCGAAGAGCCAGGAGGGAAAGCCGTGCCTCGTTGGAAACCTCTTTGGCAGCCGCTCGCGTGGCCCCACAGCCCGTGGGGCTGCGGGCTTTCCGGCGGCCGTCAGCCTCGGCGACACCGGCCCCCACGTGGCGCCGCTGCGCCAGCCTGCGAAGCATATTCCGGTAGGGCCGCGGCTGTGGCGACAGCTCCCACGCCCGAAGAGCCAGGAGGGAAAGCCGTGCCTCGTTGGAAACCTCTTTGGCAGCCGCTCGCGTGGCCCCACAGCCCGTGGGGCTGCGGGCTTTTCGGCGGCCGTCAGCCTCGGCGACACCGGCGCCCACGTGGCGCCGCCGCGCCAGCCTGCGAAGCATTTTCCGGTAGGGCCGCGGCTCTGGCGACAGCTCCCACGCCCGAAGAGCCAGGAGGGAAAGCCGTGCCTCGTTGGAAAGATCTTTGGCAGCCGCTCGCGTGGCCCCACAGCCCGTGGGGCTGCGGGCTTTCCGGCGGCCGTCAGCCTCGGCGACACCAGTGCCCACGTGGCGCCGCCGCGCCAGCCTGCGAAGCATTTTCCGGTAGGGCCGCGTCTCTGGCGACAGCTCCCACGCCCGAAGAGCCAGGAGGGAAAGCCGTGCCTCGTTGGAAAGCTCTTTGGCAGCCGCTCGTGTGGCCCCACAGCCCGTGGGGCTGCGGGCTTTCCGGCGGCCGTCAGCCTGGGCGACACCAGTGCCCACGTGGCGCCGCCGCGCCAGCCTGCGAAGCATTTTCCGGTAGGGCCGCGGCTGTGGCGGCAGCTCCCACGCCCGAAGAGCCAGGAGGGAAAGCCGTGCCTCGTTGGAAACCTCTTTGGCAGCCGCTCGCGTGGCCCCACAGCCCGTGGGGCTGCGGGCTTTCCGGCGGCCGTCAGCCTCGGCGACACCGGCCCCCACGTGGCGCCGCTGCGCCAGCCTGCGAAGCATTTTCCGGTAGGGCCGCGGCTGTGGCGACAGCTCCCACGCCCGAAGAGCCAGGAGGGAAAGCCGTGCCTCGTTGGAAACCTCTTTGGCAGCCGCTCGCGTGGCCCCACAGCCCGTGGGGCTGCGGGCTTTTCGGCGGCCGTCAGCCTCGGCGACACCGGCGCCCACGTGGCGCCGCCGCGCCAGCCTGCGAAGCATTTTCCGGTAGGGCCGCGGCTCTGGCGACAGCTCCCACGCCCGAAGAGCCAGGAGGGAAAGCCGTGCCTCGTTGGAAAGCTCTTTGGCAGCCGCTCGCGTGGCCCCACAGCCCGTGGGGCTGCGGGCTTTCCGGCGGCCGTCAGCCTCGGCGACACCAGTGCCCACGTGGCGCCGCCGCGCCAGCCTGCGAAGCATTTTCCGGTAGGGCCGCGTCTCTGGCGACAGCTCCCACGCCTGAAGAGCCAGGAGGGAAAGCCGTGCCTCGTTGGAAAGCTCTTTGGCAGCCGCTCGCGTGGCCCCACAGCCCGTGGGGCTGCGGGCTTTCCGGCGGCCGTCAGCCTCGGCGACACCAGTGCCCACGTGGCGCCGCCGCGCCAGCCTGCGAAGCATTTTCCGGTAGGACCGCGGCTCTGGCGACAGCTCCCACGCCCGAAGAGCCAGGACGGAAAGCCGTGCCTCGTTGGAAAGCTCTTTGGCAACCGCTCGCGTGGCCCCACAGCCCGTGGGGCTGCGGGCTTTCCGGCGGCCGTCAGCCTCGGCGACACCTGCGACCACGTGGCGCCGCCGCGCCAGCCTGCGAAGCATTTTCCGGTAGGGCCGCATCTCTGGCGACAGCTCCCACGCCCGAAGAGCCAGGAGGGAAAGCCGTGCCTCGTTGGAAAGCTCTTTGGCAGCCGCTCGCGTGGCCCCACAGCCCGTGGGGCTGCGGGCCTTCCGTCAGCCGTCAGCCTCGGCGCCACCGGCGCCCACGTGGCGCCGCCGCGCCAGCCTGCGAAGCATTTTCCGGTAGGGCCGCGTCTCTGGCGACAGCTCCCACGCCCGAAGAGCCAGGAGGGAAAGCCGTGCCTCGTTGGAAAGCTCTTTGGCAGCCGCTCGCGTGGCCCCACAGCCCGTGGGGCTGCGGGCTTTCCGGCGGCCGTCAGCCTCGGCGACACCAGTGCCCACGTGGCGCCGCACCGCCAGCCTGCGAAGCATTTTCCGGTAGGGCCGCGGCTCTGGCGACAGCTCCCACGCCCAAAGAGCCAGGAGGGAAAGCCGTGCCTCGTTGGAAAGCTCTTTGGCAGCCGCTCGCGTGGCCCCACAGCCCGCGGGGCTGCGGGCTTTCCGGCGGCCGTCAGCCTCGGCGACACCAGTGCCCACGTGGCGCCGCCGCGCCAGCCTGCGAAGCATTTTCCGGTAGGACCGCGGCTCTGGCGACAGCTCCCACGCCCGAAGAGCCAGGACGGAAAGCCGTGCCTCGTTGGAAAGCTCTTTGGCAACCGCTCGCGTGGCCCCACAGCCCGTGGGGCTGCGGGCTTTCCGGCGGCCGTCAGCCTCGGCGACACCAGTGCCCACGTGGCGCCGCCGCGCCAGCCTGCGAAGCATTTTCCGGTAGGGCCGCATCTCTGGCGACAGCTCCCACGCCCGAAGAGCCAGGAGGGAAAGCCGTGCCTCGTTGGAAAGCTCTATGGCAGCCGCTCGCGTGGCCCCACAGCCCGTGGGGCTGCGGGCCTTCCGTCAGCCGTCAGCCTCGGCGCCACAGGCGCCCACGTGGCGCCGCCGCGTCAGCCTGCGAAGCATTTTCCGGTAGGGCCGCGTCTCTGGCGACAGCTCCCACGCCCGAAGAGCCAGGAGGGAAAGCCGTGCCTCGTTGGAAAGCTCTTTGGCAGCCGCTCGCGTGGCCCCACAGCCCGTGGTGCTGCGGGCTTTCCGGCAGCCGTCAGCCTCGGCGACACCAGTGCCCACGTGGCGCAGCACCGCCAGCCTGCGAAGCATTTTCCGGTAGGGCCGCGGCTCTGGCGACAGCTCCCACGCCCGAAGAGCCAGGAGGGAAAGCCGTGCCTCGTTGGAAAGCTCTTTGGCAGCCGCTCGCGTGGCCCCACAGCCCGTGGGGCTGCGGGCTTTCCGGCGGCCGTCAGCCTCGGCGACACCGGCCCCCACTTGGCGCCGCCGCGCCAGCCTGCGAAGCATTTTCCGGTAGGGCCGCGGCTGTGGCGACAGCTCCCACGCCCGAAGAGCGAGGAGGGAAAGCCGTGCCTCGTTGGAAACCTCTTTGGCAGCCGCTCGCGTGGCCCCACAGCCCGTGGGGCTGCGGGCTTTCCGGCGGCCGTCAGCCTCGGCGACACCGGCGCCCACGTGGCGCCGCCGTGCCAGCCTGCGAAGCATTTTCCGGTAGGGCCGCGGCTCTGGCGACAGCTCCCACGCCCGAAGAGCCAGGAGGGAAAGCCGTGCCTCATTGGAAAGCTCTTTGGCAGCCGCTCGCATGGCCCCACAGCCCGTGGGGCTGCGGGCTTTCCGGCGGCCGTCAGCCTCGGCGCCACCGGCGCCCATGTGGCGCCGCCGCGCCAGCCTGCGAAGCATTTTCCGGTAGGGCCGCGGCTCTGGCGACAGCTCCCACGCCCAAAGAGCCAGGAGGGAAAGCCGTGCCTCGTTGGAAAGCTCTTTGGCAGCCGCTCGCGTGGCCCCACAGCCCGTGGGGCTGCGGGCTTTCCGGCGGCCGTCAGCCTCGGCGACACCGGCCCCCACGTGGCGCCGCCGCGCCAGCCTGCGAAGCATTTTCCGGTAGGGCCGCGGCTCTGGCGACAGCTCCCACGCCCGAAGAGCCAGGAGGGAAAGCCGTGCCTCGTTGGAAAGCTCTTTGGCAGCCGCTCGCGTGGCCCCACAGCCTGTGGGGCTGCGGGCTTTCCGGCGGCCGTCAGCCTCGGCGACACCAGTGCCCACGTGGCGCCGCACCGCCAGCCTGCGAAGCATTTTCCGGTAGGGCCGCGACTCTGGCGACAGCTCCCACGCCCGAAGAGCCAGGAGGGAAAGCCGTGCCTCGTTGGAAAGCTCTTTGGCAGCCGCTCGCGTGGCCCCACAGCCCGTGGGGCTGCGGGCTTTCCGGCGGCCGTCAGCCTCGGCGACACCTGCGACCACGTGGCGCCGCCGTGCCAGCCTGCGAAGCATTTTCCGGTAGGGCCGCGTCTCTGGCGACAGCTCCCACGCCCGAAGAGCCAGGAGGGAAAGCCGTGCCTCGTTGGAAAGCTCTTTGGCAGCCGCTCGCATGGCCCCATAGCCCGTGGGGCTGCGGGCTTTCCGGCGGCCATCAGCCTCGGCGACACCAGGGCACACGTGGCGCCGCCGTGCCAGCCTGCGAAGCATTTTCCGGTAGGACCGCGGCTCTGGCGACAGCTCCCACGCCCGAAGAGCCAGGACGGAAAGCCGTGCCTCGTTGGAAAGCTCTTTGGCAACCGCTCGCGTGGCCCCACAGCCCGTGGGGCTGCGGGCTTTCCGGCGGCCGTCAGCCTCGGCGACACCTGCGACCACGTGGCGCCGCCGCGCCAGCCTGCGAAGCATTTTCCGGTAGGGCCGCATCTCTGGCGACAGCTCCCACGCCCGAAGAGCCAGGAGGGAAAGCCGTGCCTCGTTGGAAAGCTCTTTGGCAGCCGCTCGCGTGGCCCCACAGCCCGTGGGGCTGCGGGCCTTCCGTCAGCCGTCAGCCTCGGCGCCACCGGCGCCCACGTGGCGCCGCCGCGCCAGCCTGCGAAGCATTTTCCGGTAGGGCCGCGTCTCTGGCGACAGCTCCCACGCCCGAAGAGCCAGGAGGGAAAGCCGTGCCTCGTTGGAAAGCTCTTTGGCAGCCGCTCGCGTGGCCCCACAGCCCGTGGGGCTGCGGGCTTTCCGGCGGCCGTCAGCCTCGGCGACACCAGTGCCCACGTGGTGCCGCCGCGCCAGCCTGCGAAGCATTTTCCCGGTAGGGCCGCGGCTCTGGCGACAGCTCCCACGCCCGAAGAGCCAGGAGGGAAAGCCGTGCCTCGTTGGAAAGCTCTTTGGCAGCCGCTCGCGTGGCCCCACAGCCCGTGGGGCTGCGGGCTTTCCGGCGGCCGTCAGCCTCGGCGCCACCGGCCCCCACGTGGCGCCGCCGCGCCAGCCTGCGAAGCATTTTCCGGTAGGGGCCGCGGCTGTGGCGACAGCTCCCCACGCCCGAAGAGCCAGGAGGGAAAGCCGTGCCTCGTTGGAAACCTCTTTGGCAGCCGCTCGCGTGGCCCCACAGCCCGTGGGGCTGCGGGCTTTCCGGCGGGCCGTCAGTCTCGGCGCCAGCGGCGCCCATGTGGCGCCGCCGCGCCAGCCTGCGAAGCATTTTCCGGTAGGGGCCGCGGCTCTGGCGACAGCTCCCACGCCCGAAGAGCCAGGAGGGAAAGCCGTGCCTCGTTGGAAAGCTCTTTGGCAGCCGCTCGCATGGCCCCATAGCCCATGGGGCTGCGGGCTTTCCGGCGGCCATCAGCCTCGGCGACACCAGGGCACACGTGGCGCCGCCGCACCAGCCTGCGAAGCATTTTCCGGTAGGACCGCGGCTCTGGCGACAGCTCCCACGCCCGAAGAGCCAGGACGGAAAGCCGTGCCTCGTTGGAAAGCTCTTTGCAGCCGCTCGCGTGGCCCCACAGCCCGTGGGGCTGCGGGCTTTCCGGCGGCCGTCAGCCTCGGCGACACCTGCGACCACGTGGCGCCGCCGCGCCAGCCTGCGAAGCATTTTCCGGTAGGGCCGCGTCTCTGGCGACAGCTCCCACGCCCGAAGAGCCAGGAGGGAAAGCCGTGCCTCGTTGGAAAGCTCTTTGGCAAGCCGCTCGCCGTGGCCCCACAGCCCGTGGGGCTGCGGGCCTTCCGTCAGCCCGTCAGCCTCGGCGCCACCGGCGCCCACGTGGCGCCGCCGCGCCAGCCTGCGAAGCATTTTCCGGTAGGGCCGCGTCTCTGGCGACAGCTCCCACGCCCGAAGAGCCAGGAGGGAAAGCCGTGCCTCGTTGGAAAGCTCTTTGGCAGCCGCTCGCGTGGCCCCACAGCCCGTGGGGGCTGCGGGCTTTCCGGCGGCCGTCAGCCTCGGCGACACCAGTGCCCACGTGGCGCTGCACCGCCAGCCTGCGAAGCATTTTCCGGTAGGGCCGCGGCTCTGGCGACAGCTCCCACGCCCGAAGAGCCAGGAGGGAAAGCCGTGCCTCCTTGGAAAGCTCTTTGGCAGCCGCTCGCGTGGCCCCACAGCCCGTGGGGCTGCGGGCTTTCCGGCGGCCGTCAGCCTCGGCGACACCGGCGCCCACGTGGCGCCGCCGCGCCAGCCTGCGAAGCATTTTCCCGGTAGGGCCGCGGCTGTGGCGACAGCTCCCACGCCCGAAGAGCCAGGAGGGAAAGCCGTGCCTCGTTGGAAAGCTCTTTGGCAGCCGCGGTCGCGTGGCCCCACAGCCCGTGGGGCTGCGGGCTATCCGGCGGCCGTCAGCCTCGGCGACACCGGCGCCCACGTGGCGCCGCCGCGCCAGCCTGCGAAGCATTTTCCGGTAGGGCCGCGGCTCTGGCGACAGCTCCCACGCCCGAAGAGCCAGGAGGGAAAGCCGTGCCTCATTGGAAAGCTCTTTGGCAGCCGCTCGCGTGGCCCCACAGCCCGTGGGGCTGCGGGCTTTCCGGCGGCCGTCAGCCTCGGCGACACCAGTGCCCACGTGGCGCCGCCGCGCCAGCCTGCGAAGCATTTTCCGGTAGGGCCGCGTCTCTGGCGACAGCTCCCACGCCCGAAGAGCCAGGAGGGAAAGCCGTGCCTCGTTGGAAAGCTCTTTGGCAGCCGCTCGCGTGGCCCCACAGCCCGTGGGGCTGCGGGCTTTCCGGCGGCCGTCAGCCTCGGCGACACCTGCGACCACGTGGCGCCGCCGTGCCAGCCTGCGAAGCATTTTCCGGTAGGGCCGCGTCTCTGGCGACAGCTCCCACGCCCGAAGAGCCAGGAGGGAAAGCCGTGCCTCGTTGGAAAGCTCTTTGGCAGCCGCTCGCATGGCCCCATAGCCCGTGGGGCTGCGGGCTTTCCGGCGGCCATCAGCCTCGGCGACACCAGGGCACACGTGGCGCCGCCGTGCCAGCCTGCGAAGCATTTTCCGGTAGGACCGCGGCTCTGGCGACAGCTCCCACGCCCGAAGAGCCAGGACGGAAAGCCGTGCCTCGTTGGAAAGCTCTTTGGCAACCACTCGCGTGGCCCCCACAGCCCGTGGGGCTGCGGGCTTTCCGGCGGCCGTCAGCCTCGGCGACACCTGCGACCACGTGGCGCCGCCGCGCCAGCCTGCGAAGCATTTTCCGGTAGGGCCGCGTCTCTGGCGACAGCTCCCACGCCCGAAGAGCCAGGAGGGAAAGCCGTGCCTCGTTGGAAAGCTCTTTGGCAGCCGCTCGCGTGGCCCCACAGCCCGTGGGGCTGCGGGCCTTCCGTCAGCCGTCAGCCTCGGCGCCACCGGCGCCCACGTGGCGCCGCCGCGCCAGCCTGCGAAGCATTTTCCGGTAGGGCCGCGTCTCTGGCGACAGCTCCCACGCCCGAAGAGCCAGGAGGGAAAGCCGTGCCTCGTTGGAAAAGCTCTTTGGCAGCCGCTCGCGTGGCCCCACAGCCCGTGGGGCTGCGGGTTTTCCGGCGGCCGTCAGCCTCGGCGACACCAGTGCCCACGTGGCGCCGCAACCCGCCAGCCTGCGAAGCATTTTCCGGTAGGGCCGCGGCTCTGGCGACAGCTCCCACGCCCGAAGAGCCAGGAGGGAAAGCCGTGCCTCGTTGGAAAGCTCTTTGGCAGCCGCTCGCGTGGCCCCCACAGCCCGTGGGGCTGCGGGCTTTCCGGCGGCCGTCAGCCTCGGCGCCACCGGCGCCCACGTGGTGCCCGCCGCGCCAGCCTGCGAAGCATTTTCCGGTAGGGGCCGCGGCTCTGGCGACAGCTCCCACGCCCGAAGAGCCAGGAGGGAAAGCCGTGCCTCGTTGGAAAGCTCTTTGGCAGCCGCTCGCGTGGCCCCACAGCCCGTGGGGCTGCGGGCTTTCCAGCGGCCGTCAGCCTCGGCGACACCGGCCCCCACGTGGCGCCGCCGCGCCAGCCTGAGAAGCATTTTCCGGTAGGGCCGCGGCTCTGGCGACAGCTCCCACGCCCGAAGAGCCAGGAGGGAAAGCCGTGCCTCGTTGGAAAGCTCTTTGGCAGCCGCTCGCGTGGCCCCACAGCCCGTGGGGCTGCGGGCTTTCCGGCGGCCGTCAGCCTCAGCGACACCTGCGACCACGTGGCGCCGCCGTGCCAGCCTGCGAAGCATTTTCCGGTAGGGCCGCGTCTCTGGCGACAGCTCCCACGCCCGAAGAGCCAGGAGGGAAAGCCGTGCCTCGTTGGAAAGCTCTTTGGCAGCCGCTCGCATGGCCCCATAGCCCGTGGGGCTGCGGGCTTTCCGGCGGCCATCAGCCTCGGCGACACCAGGGCACACGTGGCGCCGCCGTGCCAGCCTGCGAAGCATTTTCGGGTAGGACCGCGGCTCTGGCGACAGCTCCCACGCCCGAAGAGCCAGGAGGGAAAGCCGTGCCTCGTTGGAAAGCTCTTTGGCAACCGCTCGCGTGGCCCCACAGCCCGTGGGGCTGCGGGCTTTCCGGCGGCCGTCAGCCTCGGCGACACCTGCGACCACGTGGCGCCGCCGCGCCAGCCTGCGAAGCATTTTCCGGTAGGGCCGCATCTCTGGCGACAGCTCCCACGCCCGAAGAGCCAGGAGGGAAAGCCGTGCCTCGTTGGAAAGCTCTTTGGCAGCCGCTCGCGTGGCCCCACAGCCCGTGGGGCTGCGGGCCTTCCGTCAGCCGTCAGCCTCGGCGCCACCGGCGCCCACGTGGCGCCGCCGCGCCAGCCTGCGAAGCATTTTCCGGTAGGGCCGCGTCTCTGGCGACAACTCCCACGCCCGAAGAGCCAGGAGGGAAAGCCGTGCCTCGTTGGAAAGCTCTTTGGCAGCCGCTCGAGTGGCCCCCCAGCCCGTGGGGCTGCGGGCTTTCCGGCGGCCGTCAGCCTCGGCGACACCAGTGCCCACGTGGCGCCGCACCGCCAGCCTGCGAAGCATTTTCCGGTAGGGCCGCGGCTCTGGCGACAGCTCCCACGCCCGAAGAGCCAGGAGGGAAAGCCGTGCCTCGTTGGAAAGCTCTTTGGCAGCCGCTCGCGTGGCCCCACAGCCCGTGGGGCTGCGGGCTTTCCGGCGGCCGTCAGCCTCGGCGACACCGGCCCCCACATGGCGCCGCCGCGCCAGCCTGCGAAGCATTTTCCGGTAGGGCCGCGGCTGTGGCGACAGCTCCCACGCCCGAAGAGCCAGGAGGGAAAGCCGTGCCTCGTTGGAAAGCTCTTTGGCAGCCGCTCGCGTGGCCCCACAGCCCGTGGGGCTGCGGGCTTTCCGGCGGCCGTCAGCCTCGGCGACACCGGCCCCCACGTGGCGCCGCCGCGCCAGCCTGCGAAGCATTTTCCGGTAGGGCCGCGGCTGTGGCGACAGCTCCCACGCCCGAAGAGCCAGGAGGGAAAGCCGTGCCTCGTTGGAAAGCTCTTTGGCAGCCGCTCGCATGGCCCCATAGCCCGTGGGGCTGCGGGCTTTCCGGCGGCCATCAGCCTCGGCGACACCAGGGCACACGTGGCGCCGCCGCACCAGCCTGCGAAGCATTTTCCGGTAGGGCCGCGGCTCTGGCGACAGCTCCCACGCCCGAAGAGCCAGGAGGGAAAGCCGTGCCTCGTTGGAAAGCTCTTTGGCAGCCGCTCGCGTGGCCCCACAGCCCGTGGGGCTGCGGGCCTTCCGTCAGCCGTCAGCCTCGGCGCCACCGGCGCCCACGTGGCGCCGCCGCGCCAGCCTGCGAAGCATTTTCCGGTAGGGCCGCGTCTCTGGCGACAGCTCCCACGCCCGAAGAGCCAGGAGGGAAAGCCGTGCCTCGTTGGAAAGCTCTTTGGCAGCCGCTCGCGTGGCCCCACAGCCTGTGGGGCTGCGGGCTTTCCGGCGGCCGTCAGCCTCGGCGACACCTGCGACCACGTGGCGCCGCCGCGCCAGCCTGCGAAGCATTTTCCGGTAGGGCCGCGTCTCTGGCGACAGCTCCCACGCCCGAAGAGCCAGGAGGGAAAGCCATGCCTCGTTGGAAAGCTCTTTGGCAGCCGCTCGCATGGCCCCATAGCCCGTGGGGCTGCGGGCTTTCCGGCGGCCGTCAGCCTCGGCGCCACCGGCCCCCACGTGGCGCCGCCGCGCCAGCCTGCGAAGCATTTTCCGGTAGGGCCGCGGCTGTGGCGGCAGCTCCCACGCCCGAAGAGCCAGGAGGGAAAGCCGTGCCTCGTTGGAAAGCTCTTTGGCAACCGCTCGCGTGGCCCCACAGCCCGTGGGGCTGCGGGCTTTCCGGCGGCCGTCAGCCTCGGCGACACCTGCGACCACGTGGCGCCGCCGCGCCAGCCTGCGAAGCATTTTCCGGTAGGGCCGCATCTCTGGCGACAGCTCCCACGCCCGAAGAGCCAGGAGGGAAAGCCGTGCCTCGTTGGAAAGCTCTTTGGCAGCCGCTCGCGTGGCCCCACAGCCCGTGGGGCTGCGGGCCTTCTGTCAGCCGTCAGCCTCGGCGCCACCGGCGCCCACGTGGCGCCGCCGCGCCAGCCTGCGAAGCATTTTCCGGTAGGGCCGCGTCTCTGGCGACAGCTCCCACGCCCGAAGAGCCAGGAGGGAAAGCCGTGCCTCGTTGGAAAGCTCTTTGGCAGCCGCTCGCGTGGCCCCACAGCCCGTGGGGCTGCGGGCTTTCCGGCGGCCGTCAGCCTCGGCGACACCAGTGCCCACGTGGCGCCGCACCGCCAGCCTGCGAAGCATTTTCCAGTAGGGCCGCGGCTCTGGCGACAGCTCCCACGCCCGAAGAGCCAGGAGGGAAAGCCGTGCCTCGTTGGAAAGCTCTTTGGCAGCCGCTCGCGTGGCCCCACAGCCCGTGGGGCTGCGGGCTATCCGGCGGCCGTCAGCCTCGGCGACACCGGCCCCCACGTGGCGCCGCCGCGCCAGCCTGCGAAGCATTTTCCGGTAGGGCCGCGGCTGTGGCGACAGCTCCCACGCCCGAAGAGCCAGGAGGGAAAGCCGTGCCTCGTTGGAAACCTCTTTGGCAGCCGCTCGCGTGGCCCCACAGCCCGTGGGGCTGCGGGCTTTCCGGCGGCCGTCAGCCTCGGCGACACCGGCGCCCACGTGGCGCCGCCGTGCCAGCCTGCGAAGCATTTTCCGGTAGGGCCGCGGCTCTGGCGACAGCTCCCACGCCCGAAGAGCCAGGAGGGAAAGCCGTGCCTCATTGGAAAGCTCTTTGGCAGCCGCTCGCATGGCCCCACAGCCCGTGGGGCTGCGGGCTTTCCGGCGGCCGTCAGCCTCGGCGCCACCGGCGCCCATGTGGCGCCGCCCGCGCCAGCCTGCGAAGCATTTTCCGGTAGGGCCGCGGCTCTGGCGACAGCTCCCACGCCCGAAGAGCCAGGAGGGAAAGCCGTGCCTCGTTGGAAAGCTCTTTGGCAGCCGCTCGCGTGGCCCCACAGCCCGTGGGGCTGCGGGCTTTCCGGCGGCCGTCAGCCTCGGCGACACCAGTGCCCACGTGGCGCCGCACCGCCAGCCTGCGAAGCATTTTCCGGTAGGGCCGCGGCTCTGGCGACAGCTCCCACGCCCGAAGAGCCAGGAGGGAAAGCCGTGCCTCGTTGGAAAGCTCTTTGGCAGCCGCTCGCGTGGCCCCACAGCCCGCGGGGCTGCGGGCTTTCCGGCGGCCGTCAGCCTCGGCGACACCAGTGCCCACGTGGCGCCGCCGCGCCAGCCTGCGAAGCATTTTCCGGTAGGACCGCGGCTCTGGCGACAGCTCCCACGCCCGAAGAGCCAGGACGGAAAGCCGTGCCTCGTTGGAAAGCTCTTTGGCAACCGCTCGCGTGGCCCCACAGCCCGTGGGGCTGCGGGCTTTCCGGCGGCCGTCAGCCTCGGCGACACCTGCGACCACGTGGCGCCGCCGCGCCAGCCTGCGAAGCATTTTCCGGTAGGGCCGCATCTCTGGCGACAGCTCCCACGCCCGAAGAGCCAGGAGGGAAAGCCGTGCCTCGTTGGAAAGCTCTTTGGCAGCCGCTCGCGTGGCCCCACAGCCCGTGGGGCTGCGGGCCTTCCGTCAGCCGTCAGCCTCGGCGACACCAGCGCCCACGTGGCGCCGCCCGCGCCAGCCTGCGAAGCATTTTCCGGTAGGGCCGCGTCTCTGGCGACAGCTCCCACGCCCGAAGAGCCAGGAGGGAAAGCCGTGCCTCATTGGAAAGCTCTTTGGCAGCCGCTCGCATGGCCCCACAGCCCGTGGGGCTGCGGGCTTTCCGGCGGCCGTCAGCCTCGGCGCCACCGGCGCCCATGTGGCGCCGCCGCGCCAGCCTGCGAAGCATTTTCCGGTAGGGCCGCGGCTCTGGCGACAGCTCCCACGCCCGAAGAGCCAGGAGGGAAAGCCGTGCCTCGTTGGAAAGCTCTTTGGCAGCCGCTCGCGTGGCCCCACAGCCCGTGGGGCTGCGGGCTTTCCGGCGGCCGTCAGCCTCGGCGACACCAGTGCCCACGTGGCGCCGCACCGCCAGCCTGCGAAGCATTTTCCGGTAGGGGCCGCGGCTCTGGCGACAGCTCCCACGCCCGAAGAGCCAGGAGGGAAAGCCGTGCCTCGTTGGAAAGCTCTTTGGCAGCCGCTCGCGTGGCCCCACAGCCCGCGGGGCTGCGGGCTTTCCGGCGGCCGTCAGCCTTGGCGACACCAGTGCCCACGTGGCGCCGCCGCGCCAGCCTGCGAAGCATTTTCCGGTAGGACCGCGGCTCTGGCGACAGCTCCCACGCCCGAAGAGCCAGGACGGAAAGCCGTGCCTCGTTGGAAAGCTCTTTGGCAACCGCTCGCGTGGCCCCACAGCCCGTGGGGCTGCGGGCTTTCCGGCGGCCGTCAGCCTCGGCGACACCTGCGACCACGTGGCGCCGCCGCGCCAGCCTGCGAAGCATTTTCCGGTAGGGCCGCATCTCTGGCGACAGCTCCCACGCCCGAAGAGCCAGGAGGGAAAGCCGTGCCTCGTTGGAAAGCTCTTTGGCAGCCGCTCGCGTGGCCCCACAGCCCGTGGGGCTGCGGGGCCTTCCGTCAGCCGTCAGCCTCGGCGCCACAGGCGCCCACGTGGCGCCGCCGCGCCAGCCTGCGAAGCATTTTCCGGTAGGGCCGCGTCTCTGGCGACAGCTCCCACGCCCGAAGAGCCAGGAGGGAAAGCCGTGCCTCGTTGGAAAGCTCTTTGGCAGCCGCTCGCGTGGCCCCACAGCCCGTGGGGCTGCGGGCTTTCCGGCAGCCGTCAGCCTCGGCGACACCAGTGCCCACGTGGCGCCGCCGCGCCAGCCTGCGAAGCATTTTCCGGTAGGGCCGCGGCTCTGGCGACAGCTCCCACGCCCGAAGAGCCAGGAGGGAAAGCCGTGCCTCGTTGGAAAGCTCTTTGGCAGCCGCTCGCGTGGCCCCACAGCCCGTGGGGCTGCGGGCTATCCGGCGGCCGTCAGCCTCGGCGACACCGGCCCCCACGTGGCGCCGCCGCGCCAGCCTGCGAAGCATTTTCCGGTAGGGCCGCGGCTGTGGCGACAGCTCCCACGCCCGAAGAGCCAGGAGGGAAAGCCGTGCCTCGTTGGAAACCTCTTTGGCAGCCGCTCGCGTGGCCCCACAGCCCGTGGGGCTGCGGGCTTTCCGGCGGCCGTCAGCCTCGGCGACACCGGCGCCCACGTGGCGCCGCCGTGCCAGCCTGCGAAGCATTTTCCGGTAGGGCCGCGGCTCTGGCGACAGCTCCCACGCCCGAAGAGCCAGGAGGGAAAGCCGTGCCTCATTGGAAAGCTCTTTGGCAGCCGCTCGCATGGCCCCACAGCCCGTGGGGCTGCGGGCTTTCCGGCGGCCGTCAGCCTCGGCGCCACCGGCGCCCACGTGGCGCCGCCGCGCCAGCCTGCGAAGCATTTTCCGGTAGGCCGCGGCTCTGGCGACAGCTCCCACGCCCGAAGAGCCAGGAGGGAAAGCCGTGCCTCGTTGGAAAGCTCTTTGGCAGCCGCTCGCGTGGCCCCACAGCCCGTGGGGCTGCGGGCTTTCCGGCGGCCGTCAGCCTCGGCGACACCGGCCCCCACGTGGCGCCGCCGCGCCAGCCTGCGAAGCATTTTCCGGTAGGGCCGCGGCTCTGGCGACAGCTCCCACGCCCGAAGAGCCAGGAGGGAAAGCCGTGCCTCGTTGGAAAGCTCTTTGGCAGCCGCTCGCGTGGCCCCACAGCCCGTGGGGCTGCGGGCTTTCCGGCGGCCGTCAGCCTCGGCGACACCAGTGCCCACGTGGCGCCGCCGCGCCAGCCTGCGAAGCATTTTCCGGTAGGGCCGCGTCTCTGGCGACAGCTCCCACGCCCGAAGAGCCAGGAGGGAAAGCCGTGCCTCGTTGGAAAGCTCTTTGGCAGCCGCTCGCGTGGCCCCACAGCCCGTGGGGCTGCGGGCTTTCCGGCGGCCGTCAGCCTCGGCGACACCTGCGACCACGTGGCGCCGCCGTGCCAGCCTGCGAAGCATTTTCCGGTAGGGCCGCGTCTCTGGCGACAGCTCCCACGCCCGAAGAGCCAGGAGGGAAAGCCGTGCCTCGTTGGAAAGCTCTTTGGCAGCCGCTCGCATGGCCCCATAGCCCGTGGGGCTGCGGGCTTTCCGGCGGCCATCAGCCTCGGCGACACCAGGGCACACGTGGCGCCGCCGTGCCAGCCTGCGAAGCATTTTCCGGTAGGACCGCGGCTCTGGCGACAGCTCCCACGCCCGAAGAGCCAGGACGGAAAGCCGTGCCTCGTTGGAAAGCTCTTTGGCAACCGCTCGCGTGGCCCCACAGCCCGTGGGGCTGCGGGCTTTCCGGCGGCCGTCAGCCTCGGCGACACCTGCGACCACGTGGCGCCGCCGCGCCAGCCTGCGAAGCATTTTCCGGTAGGGCCGCATCTCTGGCGACAGCTCCCACGCCCGAAGAGCCAGGAGGGAAAGCCGTGCCTCGTTGGAAAGCTCTTTGGCAGCCGCTCGCGTGGCCCCACAGCCCGTGGGGCTGCGGGCCTTCCGTCAGCCGTCAGCCTCGGCGCCACCGGCGCCCACGTGGCGCCGCCGCGCCAGCCTGCGAAGCATTTTCCGGTAGGGCCGCGTCTCTGGCGACAGCTCCCACGCCCGAAGAGCCAGGAGGGAAAGCCGTGCCTCGTTGGAAAGCTCTTTGGCAGCCGCTCGCGTGGCCCCACAGCCCGTGGGGCTGCGGGCTTTCCGGCGGCCGTCAGCCTCGGCGACACCAGTGCCCACGTGGCGCCGCCGCGCCAGCCTGCGAAGCATTTTCCGGTAGGGCCGCGGCTCTGGCGACAGCTCCCACGCCCGAAGAGCCAGGAGGGAAAGCCGTGCCTCGTTGGAAAGCTCTTTGGCAGCCGCTCGCGTGGCCCCACAGCCCGTGGGGCTGCGGGCTTTCCGGCGGCCGTCAGCCTCGGCGCCACCGGCCCCCACATGGCGCCGCCGCGCCAGCCTGCGAAGCATTTTCCGGTAGGGCCGCGGCTGTGGCGACAGCTCCCACGCCCGAAGAGCCAGGAGGGAAAGCCGTGCCTCGTTGGAAACCTCTTTGGCAGCCGCTCGCGTGGCCCCACAGCCCGTGGGGCTGCGGGCTTTCCGGCGGCCGTCAGCCTCGGCGCCACCGGCGCCCATGTGGCGCCGCCGCGCCAGCCTGCGAAGCATTTTCCGGTAGGGCCGCGGCTGTGGCGACAGCTCCCACGCCCGAAGAGCCAGGAGGGAAAGCCGTGCCTCGTTGGAAAGCTCTTTGGCAGCCGCTCGCATGGCCCCATAGCCCGTGGGGCTGCGGGCTTTCCGGCGGCCATCAGCCTCGGCGACACCAGGGCACACGTGGCGCCGCCGCACCAGCCTGCGAAGCATTTTCCGGTAGGGCCGCGTCTCTGGCGACAGCTCCCACGCCCGAAGAGCCAGGAGGGAAAGCCGTGCCTCGTTGGAAAGCTCTTTGGCAGCCGCTCGCGTGGCCCCACAGCCCGTGGGGCTGCGGGCCTTCCGTCAGCCGTCAGCCTCGGCGCCACCGGCGCCCACGTGGCGCCGCCGCGCCAGCCTGCGAAGCATTTTCCGGTAGGGCCGCGTCTCTGGCGACAGCTCCCACGCCCGAAGAGCCAGGAGGGAAAGCCGTGCCTCGTTGGAAAGCTCTTTGGCAGCCGCTCGCGTGGCCCCACAGCCCGTGGGGCTGCGGGCTTTCCGGCGGCCGTCAGCCTCGGCGACACCAGTGCCCACGTGGCGCCGCACCGCCAGCCTGCGAAGCATTTTCCGGTAGGGCCGCGGCTCTGGCGACAGCTCCCACGCCCGAAGAGCCAGGAGGGAAAGCCGTGCCTCGTTGGAAAGCTCTTTGGCAGCCGCTCGCGTGGCCCCACAGCCCATGGGGCTGCGGGCTTTCCGGCGGCCGTCAGCCTCGGCGACACCGGCCCCCACGTGGCGCCGCCGCGCCAGCCTGCGAAGCATTTTCCGGTAGGGCCGCGTCTCTGGCGACAGCTCCCACGCCCGAAGAGCCAGGAGGGAAAGCCGTGCCTCGTTGGAAACCTCTTTGGCAGCAGCTCGCGTGGCCCCACAGCCCGTGGGGCTGCGGGCTTTCCGGCGGCCGTCAGCCTCGGCGACACCGGCGCCCACGTGGCGCCGCCGCGCCAGCCTGCGAAGCATTTTCCGGTAGGGCCGCGGCTCTGGCGACAGCTCCCACGCCCGAAGAGCCAGGAGGGAAAGCCGTGCCTCGTTGGAAAGCTCTTTGGCAGCCGCTCGCATGGCCCCACAGCCCGTGGGGCTGCGGGCTTTCCGGCGGCCGTCAGCCTCGGCGACACCGGCGCCCATGTGGCGCCGCCGCGCCAGCCTGCGAAGCATTTTCCGGTAGGGCCGCGGCTGTGGCGACAGCTCCCACGCCCGAAGAGCCAGGAGGGAAAGCCGTGCCTCGTTGGAAAGCTCTTTGGCAGCCGCTCGCGTGGCCCCACAGCCCGTGGGGCTGCGGGCTTTCCGGCGGCCGTCAGCCTCGGCGACACCAGTGCCCACGTGGCGCCGCACCGCCAGCCTGCGAAGCATTTTCCGGTAGGGCCGCGGCTCTGGCGACAGCTCCCACGCCCGAAGAGCCAGGAGGGAAAGCCGTGCCTCGTTGGAAAGCTCTTTGGCAGCCGCTCGCGTGGCCCCACAGCCCGTGGGGCTGCGGGCTTTCCGGCGGCCGTCAGCCTCGGCGACACCAGTGCCCACGTGGCGCCGCCGCGCCAGCCTGCGAAGCATTTTCCGGTAGGGCCGCGTCTCTGGCGACAGCTCCCACGCCTGAAGAGCCAGGAGGGAAAGCCGTGCCTCGTTGGAAAGCTCTTTGGCAGCCGCTCGCGTGGCCCCAGAGCCCGTGGGGCTGCGGGCTTTCCGGCGGCCGTCAGCCTCGGCGACACCTGCGACCACGTGGCGCCGCCGTGCCAACCTGCGAAGCATTTTCCGGTAGGGCCGCGTCTCTGGCGACAGCTCCCACGCCCGAAGAGCCAGGACGGAAAGCCGTGCCTCGTTGGAAAGCTCTTTGGCAGCCGCTCGCATGGCCCCATAGCCCGTGGGGCTGCGGGCTTTCCGGCGGCCATCAGCCTCGGCGACACCAGGGCACACGTGGCGCCGCCGTGCCAGCCTGCGAAGCATTTTCCGGTAGGACCGCGGCTCTGGCGACAGCTCCCACGCCCGAAGAGCCAGGACGGAAAGCCGTGCCTCGTTGGAAAGCTCTTTGGCAACCGCTCGCGTGGCCCCACAGCCCGTGGGGCTGCGGGCTTTCCGGCGGCCGTCAGCCTCGGCGCCACCTGCGCCCACGTGGCGCCGCCGCGCCAGCCTGCGAAGCATTTTCCGGTAGGGCCGCGTCTCTGGCGACAGCTCCCACGCCCGAAGAGCCAGGAGGGAAAGCCGTGCCTCGTTGGAAAGCTCTTTGGCAGCCGCTCGCGTGGCCCCACAGCCCGTGGGGCTGCGGGCCTTCCGTCAGCCGTCAGCCTCGGCGCCACCGGCGCCCACGTGGCGCCGCCGCGCCAGCCTGCGAAGCATTTTCCGGTAGGGCCGCGTCTCTGGCGACAGCTCCCACGCCCGAAGAGCCAGGAGGGAAAGCCGTGCCTCGTTGGAAAGCTCTTTGGCAGCCGCTCGCGTGGCCCCACAGCCCGTGGGGCTGTGGGCTTTCCGGCGGCCGTCAGCCTCGGCGACACCAGTGCCCACGTGGCGCCGCACCGCCAGCCTGCGAAGCATTTTCCGGTAGGGCCGCGGCTCTGGCGACAGCTCCCACGCCCCAAGAGCCAGGAGGGAAAGCCGTGCCTCGTTGGAAAGCTCTTTGGCAGCCGCTCGCGTGGCCCCACAGCCCGTGGGGCTGCGGGCTTTCCGGCGGCCGTCAGCCTCGGCGACACCGGCCCCCACGTGGCGCCGCCGCGCCAGCCTGCGAAGCATTTTCCGGTACGGCCGCGGCTGTGGCGACAGCTCCCACGCCCGAAGAGCCAGGAGGGAAAGCCGTGCCTCGTTGGAAACCTCTTTGGCAGCCGCTCGCGTGGCCCCACAGCCCGTGGGGCTGCGGGCTTTCTGGCGGCCGTCAGCCTCGGCGACACCGGCCCCCACGTGGCGCCGCCGCGCCAGCCTGCGAAGCATTTTCCGGTAGGGCCGCGTCTCTGGCGACAGCTCCCACGCCCGAAGAGCCAGGAGGGAAAGCCGTGCCTCGTTGGAAAGCTCTTTGGCAGCCGCTCGCGTGGCCCCACAGCCCGTGGGGCTGCGGGCTTTCCGGCGGCCGTCAGCCTCGGCGACACCGGCCCCCACGTGGCGCCGCCGCGCCAGCCTGCGAAGCATTTTCCGGTAGGGCCGCGGCTCTGGCGACAGCTCCCACGCCCGAAGAGCCAGGAGGGAAAGCCGTGCCTCGTTGGAAAGCTCTTTGGCAGCCGCTCGCGTGGCCCCACAGCCCGTGGGGCTGCGGGCTTTCCGGCGGCCGTCAGCCTCGGCGACACCAGTGCCCACGTGGCGCCGCCGCGCCAGCCTGCGAAGCATTTTCCGGTAGGGCCGCGTCTCTGGCGACAGCTCCCACGCCTGAAGAGCCAGGAGGGAAAGCCGTGCCTCGTTGGAAAGCTCTTTGGCAGCCGCTCGCGTGGCCCCACAGCCCGTGGGGCTGCGGCCTTTCCGGCGGCCGTCAGCCTCGGCGACACCTGCGACCACGTGGCGCCGCCGTGCCAGCCTGCGAAGCATTTTCCGGTAGGGCCACGGCTCTGGCGACAGCTCCCACGCCCGAAGAGCCAGGAGGGAAAGCCGTGCCTCGTTGGAAAGCTCTTTGGCAGCCGCTCGCATGGCCCCACAGCCCGTGGGGCTGCAGGCTTTCCGGCGGCCATCAGCCTCGGCGACACCAGGGCACACGTGGCGCCGCCGTGCCAGCCTGCGAAGCATTTTCCGGTAGGACCGCGGCTCTGGCGACAGCTCCCACGCCCGAAGAGCCAGGACGGAAAGCCGTGCCTCGTTGGAAAGCTCTTTGGCAACCGCTCGCGTGGCCCCACAGCCCGTGGGGCTGCGGGCTTTCCGGCGGCCGTCAGCCTCGGCGACACCTGCGACCACGTGGCGCCGCCGCGCCAGCCTGCGAAGCATTTTCCGGTAGGGCCGCGTCTCTGGCGACAGCTCCCACGCCCGAAGAGCCAGGAGGGAAAGCCGTGCCTCGTTGGAAAGATCTTTGGCAGCCGCTCGCGTGGCCCCACAGTCCGTGGGGCTGCGGGCTTTCCGGCGGCCGTCAGCCTCGGCGACACCAGTGCCCACGTGGCGCCGCCGCGCCAGCCTGCGAAGCATTTTCCGGTAGGGCCGCGGCTCTGGCGACAGCTCCCACGCCCGAAGAGCCAGGAGGGAAAGCCGTGCCTCGTTGGAAAGCTCTTTGGCAGCCGCTCGCGTGGCCCCACAGCCCGTGGGGCTGCGGGCTTTCCGGCGGCCGTCAGCCTCGGCGACACCGGCCCCCACGTGGCGCCGCCGCGCCAGCCTGCGAAGCATTTTCCGGTAGGGCCGCGTCTCTGGCGACAGCTCCCACGCCCGAAGAGCCAGGAGGGAAAGCCGTGCCTCGTTGGAAACCTCTTTGGCAGCCGCTCGCGTGGCCCCACAGCCCGTGGGGCTGCGGGCTTTCCGGCGGCCGTCAGCCTCGGCGACACCGGCGCCCACGTGGCGCCGCCGCGCCAGCCTGCGAAGCATTTTCCGGTAGGGCCGCGGCTCTGGCGACAGCTCCCACGCCCGAAGAGCCAGGAGGGAAAGCCGTGCCTCATTGGAAAGCTCTTTGGCATCCGCTCGCATGGCCCCACAGCCCGTGGGGCTGCGGGCTTTCCGGCGGCCGTCAGCCTCGGCGCCACCGGCGCCCATGTGGCGCCGCCGCGCCAGCCTGCGAAGCATTTTCCGGTAGGGCCGCGTCTCTGGCGACAGCTCCCACGCCCGAAGAGCCAGGAGGGAAAGCCGTGCCTCGTTGGAAAGCTCTTTGGCAGCCGCTCGCGTGGCCCCACAGCCCGTGGGGCTGCGGGCTTTCCGGCGGCCGTCAGCCTCGGCGACACCAGTGCCCACGTGGCGCCGCACCGCCAGCCTGCGAAGCATTTTCCGGTAGGGCCGCGGCTCTGGCGACAGCTCCCACGCCCGAAGAGCCAGGAGGGAAAGCCGTGCCTCGTTGGAAAGCTCTTTGGCAGCCGCTCGCGTGGCCCCACAGCCCGTGGGGCTGCGGGCTTTCCGGCGGCCGTCAGCCTCGGCGACACCAGTGCCCATGTGGCGCCGCCGCGCCAGCCTGCGAAGCATTTTCCGGTAGGGCCGCGTCTCTGGCGACAGCTCCCACGCCTGAAGAGCCAGGAGGGAAAGCCGTGCCTCGTTGGAAAGCTCTTTGGCAGCCGCTCGCATGGCCCCATAGCCCGTGGGGCTGCGGGCTTTCCGGCGGCCATCAGCCTCGGCGACACCAGGGCACACCTGGCGCCGCCGTGCCAGCCTGCGAAGCATTTTCCGGTAGGACCGCGGCTCTGGCGACAGCTCCCACGCCCGAAGAGCCAGGACGGAAAGCCGTGCCTCGTTGGAAAGCTCTTTGGCAGCCGCTCGCGTGGCCCCACAGCCCGTGGGGCTGCGGGCTTTCCGGCGGCCGTCAGCCTCGGCGACACCAGTGCCCACGTGGCGCCGCCGCGCCAGCCTGCGAAGCATTTTCCGGTAGGGCCGCGTCTCTGGCGACAGCTCCCACGCCTGAAGAGCCAGGAGGGAAAGCCGTGCCTCGTTGGAAAGCTCTTTGGCAGCCGCTCGCGTGGCCCCACAGCCCGTGGGGCTGCGGGCTTTCCGGCGGCCGTCAGCCTCGGCGACACCTGCGACCACGTGGCGCCGCCGTGCCAGCCTGCGAAGCATTTTCCGGTAGGGCCGCGTCTCTGGCGACAGCTCCCACGCCCGAAGAGCCAGGACGGAAAGCCGTGCCTCGTTGGAAAGCTCTTTGGCAGCCGCTCGCATGGCCCCATAGCCCGTGGGGCTGCGGGCTTTCCGGCGGCCATCAGCCTCGGCGACACCTGCGCCCACGTGGCGCCGCCGTGCCAGCCTGCGAAGCATTTTCCTGTAGGACCGCGGCTCTGGCGACAGCTCCCACGCCCGAAGAGCCAGGAGGGAAAGCCGTGCCTCGTTGGAAAGCTCTTTGGCAACCGCTCGCGTGGCCCCACAGCCCGTGGGGCTGCGGGCTTTCCGGCGGCCGTCAGCCTCGGCGCCACCTGCGCCCACGTGGCGCCGCCGCGCCAGCCTGCGAAGCATTTTCCGGTAGGGCCGCGTCTCTGGCGACAGCTCCCACGCCCGAAGAGCCAGGAGGGAAAGCCGTGCCTCGTTGGAAAGCTCTTTGGCAGCCGCTCGCGTGGCCCCACAGCCCGTGGGGCTGTGGGCTTTCCGGCGGCCGTCAGCCTCGGCGACACCAGTGCCCACGTGGCGCCGCACCGCCAGCCTGCGAAGCATTTTCCGGTAGGGCCGCGGCTCTGGCGACAGCTCCCACGCCCGAAGAGCCAGGAGGGAAAGCCGTGCCTCGTTGGAAAGCTCTTTGGCAGCCGCTCGCGTGGCCCCACAGCCCGTGGGGCTGCGGGCTTTCCGGCGGCCGTCAGCCTCGGCGACACTGGCCCCCACGTGCCGCCGCCGCGCCAGCCTGCGAAGCATTTTCCGGTAGGGCCGCGGCTCTGGCGACAGCTCCCACGCCCGAAGAGCCAGGAGGGAAAGCCATGCCTCGTTGGAAAGCTCTTTGGCAGCCGCTCGCGTGGCCCCACAGCCCGTGGGGCTGCGGGCTTTCCGGCGGCCGTCAGCCTCGGCGACACCAGTGCCCACGTGGCGCCGCCGCGCCAGCCTGCGAAGCATTTTCCGGTAGGGCCGCGTCTCTGGCGACAGCTCCCACGCCTGAAGAGCCAGGAGGGAAAGCCGTGCCTCGTTGGAAAGCTCTTTGGCAGCCGCTCGCGTGGCCCCACAGCCCGTGGGGCTGCGGCCTTTCCGGCGGCCGTCAGCCTCGGCGACACCTGCGACCACGTGGCGCCGCCGTGCCAGCCTGCGAAGCATTTTCCGGTAGGGCCACGGCTCTGGCGACAGCTCCCACGCCCGAAGAGCCAGGAGGGAAAGCCGTGCCTCGTTGGAAAGCTCTTTGGCAGCCGCTCGCATGGCCCCACAGCCCGTGGGGCTGCAGGCTTTCCGGCGGCCATCAGCCTCGGCGACACCAGGGCACACGTGGCGCCGCCGTGCCAGCCTGCGAAGCATTTTCCGGTAGGGCCGCGGCTCTGGCGACAGCTCCCACGCCCGAAGAGCCAGGACGGAAAGCCGTGCCTCGTTGGAAAGCTCTTTGGCAACCGCTCGCGTGGCCCCACAGCCCGTGGGGCTGCGGGCTTTCCGGCGGCCGTCAGCCTCGGCGACACCTGCGACCACGTGGCGCCGCCGCGCCAGCCTGCGAAGCATTTTCCGGTAGGGCCGCGTCTCTGGCGACAGCTCCCACGCCCGAAGAGCCAGGAGGGAAAGCCGTGCCTCGTTGGAAAGATCTTTGGCAGCCGCTCGCGTGGCCCCACAGTCCGTGGGGCTGCGGGCTTTCCGGCGGCCGTCAGCCTCGGCGACACCAGTGCCCACGTGGCGCCGCCGCGCCAGCCTGCGAAGCATTTTCCGGTAGGGCCGCGGCTCTGGCGACAGCTCCCACGCCCGAAGAGCCAGGAGGGAAAGCCGTGCCTCGTTGGAAAGCTCTTTGGCAGCCGCTCGCGTGGCCCCACAGCCCGTGGGGCTGCGGGCTTTCCGGCGGCCGTCAGCCTCGGCGACACCGGCCCCCACGTGGCGCCGCCGCGCCAGCCTGCGAAGCATTTTCCGGTAGGGCCGCGTCTCTGGCGACAGCTCCCACGCCCGAAGAGCCAGGAGGGAAAGCCGTGCCTCGTTGGAAACCTCTTTGGCAGCCGCTCGCGTGGCCCCACAGCCCGTGGGGCTGCGGGCTTTCCGGCGGCCGTCAGCCTCGGCGACACCGGCGCCCACGTGGCGCCGCCGCGCCAGCCTGCGAAGCATTTTCCGGTAGGGCCGCGGCTCTGGCGACAGCTCCCACGCCCGAAGAGCCAGGACGGAAAGCCGTGCCTCATTGGAAAGCTCTTTGGCATCCGCTCGCATGGCCCCACAGCCCGTGGGGCTGCGGGCTTTCCGGCGGCCGTCAGCCTCGGCGCCACCGGCGCCCATGTGGCGCCGCCGCGCCAGCCTGCGAAGCATTTTCCGGTAGGGCCGCGGCTCTGGCGACAGCTCCCACGCCTGAAGAGCCAGGAGGGAAAGCCGTGCCTCGTTGGAAAGCTCTTTGGCAGCCGCTCGCGTGGCCCCACAGCCCGTGGGGCTGCGGGCTTTCGGGCGGCCGTCAGCCTCGGCGACACCAGTGCCCACGTGGCGCCGCACCGCCAGCCTGCGAAGCATTTTCCGGTAGGGCCGCGGCTCTGGCGACAGCTCCCACGCCCGAAGAGCCAGGAGGGAAAGCCGTGCCTCGTTGGAAAGCTCTTTGGCAGCCGCTCGCGTGGCCCCACAGCCCGTGGGGCTGCGGGCTTTCCGGCGGCCGTCAGCCTCGGCGACACCAGTGCCCATGTGGCGCCGCCGCGCCAGCCTGCGAAGCATTTTCCGGTAGGGCCGCGTCTCTGGCGACAGCTCCCACGCCTGAAGAGCCAGGAGGGAAAGCCGTGCCTCGTTGGAAAGCTCTTTGGCAGCCGCTCGCATGGCCCCATAGCCCGTGGGGCTGCGGGCTTTCCGGCGGCCATCAGCCTCGGCGACACCAGGGCACACGTGGCGCCGCCGTGCCAGCCTGCGAAGCATTTTCCGGTAGGACCGCGGCTCTGGCGACAGCTCCCACGCCCGAAGAGCCAGGACGGAAAGCCGTGCCTCGTTGGAAAGCTCTTTGGCAACCGCTCGCGTGGCCCCACAGCCCGTGGGGCTGCGGGCTTTCCGGCGGCCGTCAGCCTCGGCGACACCTGCGACCACGTGGCGCCGCCGCGCCAGCCTGCGAAGCATTTTCCTGTAGGGCCGCGTCTCTGGCGACAGCTCCCACGCCCGAAGAGCCAGGAGGGAAAGCCGTGCCTCGTTGGAAATCTCTTTGGCAGCCGCTCGCGTGGCCCCACAGCCCGTGGGGCTGCGGGCCTTCCGTCAGCCGTCAGCCTCGGCGCCACCTGCGCCCACGTGGCGCCGCCGCGCCAGCCTGCGAAGCATTTTCCGGTAGGGCCGCGTCTCTGGCGACAGCTCCCACGCCCGAAGAGCCAGGAGGGAAAGCCGTGCCTCGTTGGAAAGCTCTTTGGCAGCCGCTCGCGTGGCCCCACAGCCCGTGGGGCTGCGGGCTTTCCGGCGGCCGTCAGCCTCAGCGACACCAGTGCCCACGTGGCGCCGCACCGCCAGCCTGCGAAGCATTTTCCGGTAGGGCCGCGTCTCTGGCGACAGCTCCCACGCCTGAAGAGCCAGGAGGGAAAGCCGTGCCTCGTTGGAAAGCTCTTTGGCAGCCGCTCGCGTGGCCCCACAGCCCGTGGGGCTGCGGGCTTTCCGGCGGCCGTCAGCCTCGGCGACACCTGCGACCACTTGGCGCCGCCGTGCCAGCCTGCGAAGCATTTTCCGGTAGGGCCGCGGCTCTGGCGACAGCTCCCACGCCCGAAGAGCCAGGAGGGAAAGCCGTGCCTCGTTGGAAAGCTCTTTGGCAGCCGCTCGCATGGCCCCACAGCCCGTGGGGCTGCAGGCTTTCCGGCGGCCATCAGCCTCGGCGACACCAGGGCACACGTGGCGCCGCCGTGCCAGCCTGCGAAGCATTTTCCGGTAGGGCCGCGGCTCTGGCGACAGCTCCCACGCCCGAAGAGCCAGGACGGAAAGCCGTGCCTCGTTGGAAAGCTCTTTGGCAACCGCTCGCGTGGCCCCACAGCCCGTGGGGCTGCGGGCTTTCCGGCGGCCGTCAGCCTCGGCGACACCTGCGACCACGTGGCGCCGCCGCGCCAGCCTGCGAAGCATTTTCCGGTAGGGCCGCGTCTCTGGCGACAGCTCCCACGCCCGAAGAGCCAGGAGGGAAAGCCGTGCCTCGTTGGAAAGATCTTTGGCAGCCGCTCGCGTGGCCCCACAGCCCGTGGGGCTGCGGGCTTTCCGGCGGCCGTCAGCCTCGGCGACACCAGTGCCCACGTGGCGCCGCCGCGCCAGCCTGCGAAGCATTTTCCGGTAGGGCCGCGGCTCTGGCGACAGCTCCCACGCCCGAAGAGCCAGGAGGGAAAGCCGTGCCTCGTTGGAAAGCTCTTTGGCAGCCGCTCGCGTGGCCCCACAGCCCGTGGGGCTGCGGGCTTTCCGGCGGCCGTCAGCCTCGGCGACACCGGCCCCCACGTGGCGCCGCCGCGCCAGCCTGCGAAGCATTTTCCGGTAGGGCCGCGTCTCTGGCGACAGCTCCCACGCCCGAAGAGCCAGGAGGGAAAGCCGTGCCTCGTTGGAAACCTCTTTGGCAGCCGCTCGCGTGGCCCCACAGCCCGTGGGGCTGCGGGCTTTCCGGCGGCCGTCAGCCTCGGCGACACCGGCGCCCACGTGGCGCCGCCGCGCCAGCCTGCGAAGCATTTTCCGGTAGGGCCGCGGCTCTGGCGACAGCTCCCACGCCCGAAGAGCCAGGAGGGAAAGCCGTGCCTCATTGGAAAGCTCTTTGGCATCCGCTCGCATGGCCCCACAGCCCGTGGGGCTGCGGGCTTTCCGGCGGCCGTCAGCCTCGGCGCCACCGGCGCCCATGTGGCGCCGCCGCGCCAGCCTGCGAAGCATTTTCCGGTAGGGCCGCGGCTCTGGCGACAGCTCCCACGCCCGAAGAGCCAGGAGGGAAAGCCGTGCCTCGTTGGAAAGCTCTTTGGCAGCTGCTCGCGTGGCCCCACAGCCCGTGGGGCTGCGGGCTTTCGGGCGGCCGTCAGCCTCGGCGACACCAGTGCCCACGTGGCGCCGCACCGCCAGCCTGCGAAGCATTTTCCGGTAGGGCCGCGGCTCTGGCGACAGCTCCCACGCCCGAAGAGCCAGGAGGGAAAGCCGTGCCTCGTTGGAAAGCTCTTTGGCAGCCGCTCGCGTGGCCCCACAGCCCGTGGGGCTGCGGGCTTTCCGGCGGCCGTCAGCCTCGGCGACACCAGTGCCCATGTGGCGCCGCCGCGCCAGCCTGCGAAGCATTTTCCGGTAGGGCCGCGTCTCTGGCGACAGCTCCCACGCCTGAAGAGCCAGGAGGGAAAGCCGTGCCTCGTTGGAAAGCTCTTTGGCAGCCGCTCGCATGGCCCCATAGCCCGTGGGGCTGCGGGCTTTCCGGCGGCCATCAGCCTCGGCGACACCAGGGCACACGTGGCGCCGCCGTGCCAGCCTGCGAAGCATTTTCCGGTAGGACCGCGGCTCTGGCGACAGCTCCCACGCCCGAAGAGCCAGGACGGAAAGCCGTGCCTCGTTGGAAAGCTCTTTGGCAACCGCTCGCGTGGCCCCACAGCCCGTGGGGCTGCGGGCTTTCCGGCGGCCGTCAGCCTCGGCGACACCTGCGACCACGTGGCGCCGCCGCGCCAGCCTGCGAAGCATTTTCCTGTAGGGCCGCGTCTCTGGCGACAGCTCCCACGCCCGAAGAGCCAGGAGGGAAAGCCGTGCCTCGTTGGAAATCTCTTTGGCAGCCGCTCGCGTGGCCCCACAGCCCGTGGGGCTGCGGGCCTTCCGTCAGCCGTCAGCCTCGGCGCCACCTGCGCCCACGTGGCGCCGCCGCGCCAGCCTGCGAAGCATTTTCCGGTAGGGCCGCGTCTCTGGCGACAGCTCCCACGCCCGAAGAGCCAGGAGGGAAAGCCGTGCCTCGTTGGAAAGCTCTTTGGCAGCCGCTCGCGTGGCCCCACAGCCCGTGGGGCTGCGGGCTTTCCGGCGGCCGTCAGCCTCAGCGACACCAGTGCCCACGTGGCGCCGCACCGCCAGCCTGCGAAGCATTTTCCGGTAGGGCCGCGGCTCTGGCGACAGCTCCCACGCCCGAAGAGCCAGGAGGGAAAGCCGTGCCTCGTTGGAAAGCTCTTTGGCAGCCGCTCGCGTGGCCCCACAGCCCGTGGGGCTGCGGGCTTTCCGGCGGCCGTCAGCCTCGGCGCCACCGGCGCCCACGTGGCGCCGCCGCGCCAGCCTGCGAAGCATTTTCCGGTAGGGCCGCGGCTCTGGCGACAGCTCCCACGCCCGAAGAGCCAGGAGGGAAAGCCGTGCCTCGTTGGAAATCTCTTTGGCAGCCGCTCGCGTGGCCCCACAGCCCGTGGGGCTGCGGGCCTTCCGGCAGCCGTCAGCCTCGGCGCCACCGGCGCCCACGTGGCGTCGCCGCGCCAGCCTGCGAAGCATTTTCCGGTAGGGCCGCGGCTCTGGCGACAGCTCCCACGCCCGAAGAGCCAGGAGGGAAAGCCGTGCCTCGTTGGAAAGCTCTTTGGCAACCGCTCGCGTGGCCCCACAGCCCGTGGGGCTGCGGGCTTTCTGGCGGCCGTCAGCCTCGGCGACACCTGCGACCACGTGGCGCCGCCGCGCCAGCCTGCGAAGCATTTTCCGGTAGGGCCGCGTCTCTGGCGACAGCTCCCACGCCCGAAGAGCCAGGAGGGAAAGCCGTGCCTCGTTGGAAAGCTCTTTGGCAACCGCTCGCGTGGCCCCACAGCCCGTGGGGCTGCGGGCTTTCTGGCGGCCGTCAGCCTCGGCGACACCTGCGACCACGTGGCGCCGCCGCGCCAGCCTGCGAAGCATTTTCCGGTAGGGCCGCGTCTCTGGCGACAGCTCCCACGCCCGAAGAGCCAGGAGGGAAAGCCGTGCCTCGTTGGAAAGCTCTTTGGCAGCCGCTCGCGTGGCCCCACAGCCCGTGGGGCTGCGGGCCTTCCGTCAGCCGTCAGCCTCGGCGCCACCGGCGCCCACGTGGCGCCGCCGCGCCAGCCTGCGAAGCATTTTCCGGTAGGGCCGTGTCTCTGGCGACAGCTCCCACGCCCGAAGAGCCAGGAGGGAAAGCCGTGCCTCGTTGGAAAGCTCTTTGGCAGCCGCTCGCGTGGCCCCACAGCCCGTGGGGCTGCGGGCTTTCCGGCGGCCGTCAGCCTCGGCGACACCAGTGCCCACGTGGCGCCGCACCGCCAGCCTGCGAAGCATTTTCCGGTAGGGCCGCGGCTCTGGCGACAGCTCCCACGCCCGAAGAGCCAGGAGGGAAAGCCGTGCCTCCTTGGAAAGCTCTTTGGCAGCCGCTCGCGTGGCCCCACAGCCCGTGGGGCTGCGGGCTTTCCGGCGGCCGTCAGCCTCGGCGACACCGGCCCCCACGTGGCGCCGCCGCGCCAGCCTGCGAAGCATTTTCCGGTAGGGCCGCGGCTCTGGCGACAGCTCCCACGCCCGAAGAGCCAGGAGGGAAAGCCGTGCCTCATTGGAAAGCTCTTTGGCAGCCGCTCGCATGGCCCCACAGCCCGTGGGGCTGCGGGCTTTCCGGCGGCCGTCAGCCTCGGCGCCACCGGCGCCCATGTGGCGCCGCCGCGCCAGCCTGCGAAGCATTTTCCGGTAGGGCCGCGGCTCTGGCGACAGCTCCCACGCCCGAAGAGCCAGGAGGGAAAGCCGTGCCTCGTTGGAAAGCTCTTTGGCAGCCGCTCGCGTGGCCCCACAGCCCGTGGGGCTGCGGGCTTTCCGGCGGCCGTCAGCCTCGGCGACACCAGTGCCCACGTGGCGCCGCCGCGCCAGCCTGCGAAGCATTTTCCGGTAGGGCCGCGTCTCTGGCGACAGCTCCCACGCCCGAAGAGCCAGGAGGGAAAGCCGTGCCTCGTTGGAAAGCTCTTTGGCAGCCGCTCGCGTGGCCCCACAGCCCGTGGGGCTGCGGGCTTTCTGGCGGCCGTCAGCCTCGGCGACACCAGTGCCCACGTGGCGCCGCCGCGCCAGCCTGCGAAGCATTTTCCGGTAGGGCCGCGTCTCTGGCGACAGCTCCCACGCCTGAAGAGCCAGGAGGGAAAGCCGTGCCTCGTTGGAAAGCTCTTTGGCAGCCGCTCGCGTGGCCCCACAGCCCGTGGGGCTGCGGGCTTTCCGGCGGCCGTCAGCCTCGGCGACACCTGCGACCACGTGGCGCCGCCGTGCCAGCCTGCGAAGCATTTTCCGGTAGGGCCGCGTCTCTGGCGACAGCTCCCACGCCCGAAGAGCCAGGAGGGAAAGCCGTGCCTCGTTGGAAAGCTCTTTGGCAGCCGCTCGCATGGCCCCATAGCCCGTGGGGCTGCGGGCTTTCCGGCGGCCATCAGCCTCGGCGACACCAGGGCACACGTGGCGCCGCCGTGCCAGCCTGCGAAGCATTTTCCGGTAGGACCGCGTCTCTGGCGACAGCTCCCACGCCCGAAGAGCCAGGACGGAAAGCCGTGCCTCGTTGGAAAGCTCTTTGGCAACCACTCGCGTGGCCCCACAGCTCGTGGGGCTGCGGGCTTTCCGGCGGCCGTCAGCCTCGGCGACACCTGCGACCACGTGGCGCCGCCGCGCCAGCCTGCGAAGCATTTTCCGGTAGGGCCGCGTCTCTGGCGACAGCTCCCACGCCCGAAGAGCCAGGAGGGAAAGCCGTGCCTCGTTGGAAAGCTCTTTGGCAGCCGCTCGCGTGGCCCCACAGCCCGTGGGGCTGCGGGCCTTCCGGCGGCCGTCAGCCTCGGCGACACCAGTGCCCACGTGGCGCCGCCGCGCCAGCCTGCGAAGCATTTTCCGGTAGGGCCGCGTCTCTGGCGACAGCTCCCACGCCCGAAGAGCCAGGAGGGAAAGCCGTGCCTCGTTGGAAAGCTCTTTGGCAGCCGCTCGCGTGGCCCCACAGCCCGTGGGGCTGCGGGCTTTCCGGCGGCCGTCAGCCTCGGCGACACCTGCGACCACGTGGCGCCGCCGTGCCAGCCTGCGAAGCATTTTCCGGTAGGGCCGCGTCTCTGGCGACAGCTCCCACGCCCGAAGAGCCAGGAGGGAAAGCCGTGCCTCGTTGGAAAGCTCTTTGGCAGCCGCTCGCATGGCCCCATAGCCCGTGGGGCTGCGGGCTTTCCGGCGGCCATCAGCCTCGGCGACACCAGGGCACACGTGGCGCCGCCGTGCCAGCCTGCGAAGCATTTTCCGGTAGGACCGCGGCTCTGGCGACAGCTCCCACGCCCGAAGAGCCAGGACGGAAAGCCGTGCCTCGTTGGAAAGCTCTTTGGCAACCGCTCGCGTGGCCCCACAGCCCGTGGGGCTGCGGGCTTTCCGGCGGCCGTCAGCCTCGGCGACACCTGCGACCACGTGGCGCCGCCGCGCCAGCCTGCGAAGCATTTTCCGGTAGGGCCGCATCTCTGGCGACAGCTCCCACGCCCGAAGAGCCAGGAGGGAAAGCCGTGCCTCGTTGGAAAGCTCTTTGGCAACCGCTCGCGTGGCCCCACAGCCCGTGGGGCTGCGGGCCTTCCGTCAGCCGTAAGCCTCGGCGCCACCTGCGCCCACGTGGCGCCGCCGCGCCAGCCTGCGAAGCATTTTCCGGTAGGGCCGCGTCTCTGGCGACAGCTCCCACGCCCGAAGAGCCAGGAGGGAAAGCCGTGCCTCGTTGGAAAGCTCTTTGGCAGCCGCTCGCGTGGCCCCACAGCCCGTGGGGCTGCGGGCTTTCCGGCGGCCGTCAGCCTCGGCGACACCAGTGCCCACGTGGCGCCGCACCGCCAGCCTGCGAAGCATTTTCCGGTAGGGCCGCGGCTCTGGCGACAGCTCCCACGCCCGAAGAGCCAGGAGGGAAAGCCGTGCCTCGTTGGAAACCTCTTTGGCAGCCGCTCGCGTGGCCCCACAGCCCGTGGGGCTGCGGGCTTTCCGGCGGCCGTCAGCCTCGGCGACACCTGCGACCACGTGGCGCCGCCGCGCCAGCCTGCGAAGCATTTTCCGGTAGGGCCGCGGCTGTGGCGACAGCTCCCACGCCCGAAGAGCCAGGAGGGAAAGCCGTGCCTCGTTGGAAAGCTCTTTGGCAGCCGCTCGCGTGGCCCCACAGCCCGTGGGGCTGCGGGCTTTCCGGCGGCCGTCAGCCTCGGCGCCACCGGCGCCCATGTGGCGCCGCCGCGCCAGCCTGCGAAGCATTTTCCGGTAGGGCCGCGGCTGTGGCGACAGCTCCCACGCCCGAAGAGCCAGGAGGGAAAGCCGTGCCTCGTTGGAAAGCTCTTTGGCAGCCGCTCGCATGGCCCCATAGCCCGTGGGGCTGCGGGCTTTCCGGCGGCCATCAGCCTCGGCGACACCAGGGCACACGTGGCGCCGCCGCACCAGCCTGCGAAGCATTTTCCGGTAGGGCCGCGTCTCTGGCGACAGCTCCCACGCCCGAAGAGCCAGGAGGGAAAGCCGTGCCTCGTTGGAAAGCTCTTTGGCAGCCGCTCGCGTGGCCCCACAGCCCGTGGGGCTGCGGGCCTTCCGTCAGCCGTCAGCCTCGGCGCCACCGGCGCCCACGTGGCGCCGCCGCGCCAGCCTGCGAAGCATTTTCCGGTAGGGCCGCGTCTCTGGCGACAGCTCCCACGCCCGAAGAGCCAGGAGGGAAAGCCGTGCCTCGTTGGAAAGCTCTTTGGCAGCCGCTCGCGTGGCCCCACAGCCCGTGGGGCTGCGGGCTTTCGGGCGGCCGTCAGCCTCGGCGACACCAGTGCCCACGTGGCGCCGCACCGCCAGCCTGCGAAGCATTTTCCGGTAGGGCCGCGGCTCTGGCGACAGCTCCCACGCCCGAAGAGCCAGGAGGGAAAGCCGTGCCTCGTTGGAAAGCTCTTTGGCAGCCGCTCGCGTGGCCCCACAGCCCATGGGGCTGCGGGCTTTCCGGCGGCCGTCAGCCTCGGCGACACCGGCCCCCACGTGGCGCCGCCGCGCCAGCCTGCGAAGCATTTTCCGGTAGGGCCGCGTCTCTGGCGACAGCTCCCACGCCCGAAGAGCCAGGAGGGAAAGCCGTGCCTCGTTGGAAACCTCTTTGGCAGCAGCTCGCGTGGCCCCACAGCCCGTGGGGCTGCGGGCTTTCCGGCGGCCGTCAGCCTCGGCGACACCGGCGCCCACGTGGCGCCGCCGCGCCAGCCTGCGAAGCATTTTCCGGTAGGGCCGCGGCTCTGGCGACAGCTCCCACGCCCGAAGAGCCAGGAGGGAAAGCCGTGCCTCGTTGGAAAGCTCTTTGGCAGCCGCTCGCATGGCCCCACAGCCCGTGGGGCTGCGGGCTTTCCGGCGGCCGTCAGCCTCGGCGACACCGGCGCCCATGTGGCGCCGCCGCGCCAGCCTGCGAAGCATTTTCCGGTAGGGCCGCGGCTCTGGCGACAGCTCCCACGCCCGAAGAGCCAGGAGGGAAAGCCGTGCCTCGTTGGAAAGCTCTTTGGCAGCCGCTCGCGTGGCCCCACAGCCCGTGGGGCTGCGGGCTTTCCGGCGGCCGTCAGCCTCGGCGACACCAGTGCCCACGTGGCGCCGCCGCGCCAGCCTGCGAAGCATTTTCCGGTAGGGCCGCGGCTCTGGCGACAGCTCCCACGCCCGAAGAGCCAGGAGGGAAAGCCGTGCCTCGTTGGAAAGCTCTTTGGCAGCCGCTCGCGTGGCCCCACAGCCCGTGGGGCTGCGGGCTTTCCGGCGGCCGTCAGCCTCGGCGACACCAGTGCCCACGTGGCGCCGCCGCGCCAGCCTGCGAAGCATTTTCCGGTAGGGCCGCGGCTGTGGCGGCAGCTCCCACGCCCGAAGAGCCAGGAGGGAAAGCCGTGCCTCGTTGGAAAGCTCTTTGGCAGCCGCTCGCGTGGCCCCAGAGCCCGTGGGGCTGCGGGCTTTCCGGCGGCCGTCAGCCTCGGCGACACCTGCGACCACGTGGCGCCGCCGTGCCAACCTGCGAAGCATTTTCCGGTAGGGCCGCGTCTCTGGCGACAGCTCCCACGCCCGAAGAGCCAGGACGGAAAGCCGTGCCTCGTTGGAAAGCTCTTTGGCAGCCGCTCGCATGGCCCCATAGCCCGTGGGGCTGCGGGCTTTCCGGCGGCCATCAGCCTCGGCGACACCAGGGCACACGTGGCGCCGCCGTGCCAGCCTGCGAAGCATTTTCCGGTAGGACCGCGGCTCTGGCGACAGCTCCCACGCCCGAAGAGCCAGGACGGAAAGCCGTGCCTCGTTGGAAAGCTCTTTGGCAACCGCTCGCGTGGCCCCACAGCCCGTGGGGCTGCGGGCTTTCCGGCGGCCGTCAGCCTCGGCGCCACCTGCGCCCACGTGGCGCCGCCGCGCCAGCCTGCGAAGCATTTTCCGGTAGGGCCGCGTCTCTGGCGACAGCTCCCACGCCCGAAGAGCCAGGAGGGAAAGCCGTGCCTCGTTGGAAAGCTCTTTGGCAGCCGCTCGCGTGGCCCCACAGCCCGTGGGGCTGCGGGCCTTCCGTCAGCCGTCAGCCTCGGCGCCACCGGCGCCCACGTGGCGCCGCCGCGCCAGCCTGCGAAGCATTTTCCGGTAGGGCCGCGTCTCTGGCGACAGCTCCCACGCCCGAAGAGCCAGGAGGGAAAGCCGTGCCTCGTTGGAAAGCTCTTTGGCAGCCGCTCGCGTGGCCCCACAGCCCGTGGGGCTGTGGGCTTTCCGGCGGCCGTCAGCCTCGGCGACACCAGTGCCCACGTGGCGCCGCACCGCCAGCCTGCGAAGCATTTTCCGGTAGGGCCGCGGCTCTGGCGACAGCTCCCACGCCCCAAGAGCCAGGAGGGAAAGCCGTGCCTCGTTGGAAAGCTCTTTGGCAGCCGCTCGCGTGGCCCCACAGCCCGTGGGGCTGCGGGCTTTCCGGCGGCCGTCAGCCTCGGCGACACCGGCCCCCACGTGGCGCCGCCGCGCCAGCCTGCGAAGCATTTTCCGGTACGGCCGCGGCTGTGGCGACAGCTCCCACGCCCGAAGAGCCAGGAGGGAAAGCCGTGCCTCGTTGGAAACCTCTTTGGCAGCCGCTCGCGTGGCCCCACAGCCCGTGGGGCTGCGGGCTTTCTGGCGGCCGTCAGCCTCGGCGACACCGGCCCCCACGTGGCGCCGCCGCGCCAGCCTGCGAAGCATTTTCCGGTAGGGCCGCGTCTCTGGCGACAGCTCCCACGCCCGAAGAGCCAGGAGGGAAAGCCGTGCCTCATTGGAAAGCTCTTTGGCAGCCGCTCGCATGGTCCCACAGCCCATGGGGCTGCGGGCTTTCCGGCGGCCGTCAGCCTCGGCGACACCGGCCCCCACGTGGCGCCGCCGCGCCAGCCTGCGAAGCATTTTCCGGTAGGGCCGCGTCTCTGGCGACAGCTCCCACGCCCGAAGAGCCAGGAGGGAAAGCCGTGCCTCGTTGGAAAGCTCTTTGGCAGCCGCTCGCGTGGCCCCACAGCCCGTGGGGCTGCGGGCTTTCCGGCGGCCGTCAGCCTCGGCGACACCAGTGCCCACGTGGCGCCGCCGCGCCAGCCTGCGAAGCATTTTCCGGTAGGGCCGCGTCTCTGGCGACAGCTCCCACGCCCGAAGAGCCAGGAGGGAAAGCCGTGCCTCGTTGGAAATCTCTTTGGCAACCGCTAGCGTGGCCCCACAGCCCGTGGGGCTGCGGGCCTTCCGGCAGCCGTCAGCCTCGGCGCCACCGGCGCCCACGTGGCGCCGCCACGCCAGCCTGCGAAGCATTTTCCGGTAGGGCCGCGTCTCTGGCGACAGCTCCCACGCCCGAAGAGCCAGGAGGGAAAGCCGTGCCTCGTTGGAAAGCTCTTTGGCAGCCGCTCGCGTGGCCCCACAGCCCGTGGGGCTGCGGGCTTTCCGGCGGCCGTCAGCCTCGGCGACACCAGTGCCCACGTGGCGCCGCACCGCCAGCCTGCGAAGCATTTTCCGGTAGGGCCGCGGCTCTGGCGACAGCTCCCACGCCCGAAGAGCCAGGAGGGAAAGCCGTGCCTCGTTGGAAAGCTCTTTGGCAGCCGCTCGCGTGGCCCCACAGCCCGTGGGGCTGCGGGCTTTCCGGCGGCCGTCAGCCTCGGCGACACCGGCCCCCACGTGGCGCCTTCGCGCCAGCCTGCGAAGCATTTTCCGGTAGGGCCGCGGCTCTGGCGACAGCTCCCACGCCCGAAGAGCCAGGAGGGAAAGCCGTGCCTCGTTGGAAAGCTCTTTGGCAGCCGCTCGCGTGGCCCCACAGCCCGTGGGGCTGCGGGCTTTCCGGCGGCCGTCAGCCTCGGCGACACCAGTGCCCACGTGGCGCCGCCGCGCCAGCCTGCGAAGCATTTTCCGGTAGGGCCGCGTCTCTGGCGACAGCTCCCACGCCCGAAGAGCCAGGAGGGAAAGCCGTGCCTCGTTGGAAAGCTCTTTGGCAGCCGCTCGCGTGGCCCCACAGCCCGTGGGGCTGCGGCCTTTCCGGCGGCCGTCAGCCTCGGCGACACCTGCGACCACGTGGCGCCGCCGTGCCAGCCTGCGAAGCATTTTCCGGTAGGGCCACGGCTCTGGCGACAGCTCCCACGCCCGAAGAGCCAGGAGGGAAAGCCGTGCCTCGTTGGAAAGCTCTTTGGCAGCCGCTCGCATGGCCCCACAGCCCGTGGGGCTGCAGGCTTTCCGGCGGCCATCAGCCTCGGCGACACCAGGGCACACGTGGCGCCGCCGTGCCAGCCTGCGAAGCATTTTCCGGTAGGACCGCGGCTCTGGCGACAGCTCCCACGCCCGAAGAGCCAGGACGGAAAGCCGTGCCTCGTTGGAAAGCTCTTTGGCAACCGCTCGCGTGGCCCCACAGCCCGTGGGGCTGCGGGCTTTCCGGCGGCCGTCAGCCTCGGCGACACCTGCGACCACGTGGCGCCGCCGCGCCAGCCTGCGAAGCATTTTCCGGTAGGGCCGCGTCTCTGGCGACAGCTCCCACGCCCGAAGAGCCAGGAGGGAAAGCCGTGCCTCGTTGGAAAGATCTTTGGCAGCCGCTCGCGTGGCCCCACAGTCCGTGGGGCTGCGGGCTTTCCGGCGGCCGTCAGCCTCGGCGACACCAGTGCCCACGTGGCGCCGCCGCGCCAGCCTGCGAAGCATTTTCCGGTAGGGCCGCGGCTCTGGCGACAGCTCCCACGCCCGAAGAGCCAGGAGGGAAAGCCGTGCCTCGTTGGAAAGCTCTTTGGCAGCCGCTCGCGTGGCCCCACAGCCCGTGGGGCTGCGGGCTTTCCGGCGGCCGTCAGCCTCGGCGACACCGGCCCCCACGTGGCGCCGCCGCGCCAGCCTGCGAAGCATTTTCCGGTAGGGCCGCGTCTCTGGCGACAGCTCCCACGCCCGAAGAGCCAGGAGGGAAAGCCGTGCCTCGTTGGAAACCTCTTTGGCAGCCGCTCGCGTGGCCCCACAGCCCGTGGGGCTGCGGGCTTTCCGGCGGCCGTCAGCCTCGGCGACACCGGCGCCCACGTGGCGCCGCCGCGCCAGCCTGCGAAGCATTTTCCGGTAGGGCCGCGGCTCTGGCGACAGCTCCCACGCCCGAAGAGCCAGGAGGGAAAGCCGTGCCTCATTGGAAAGCTCTTTGGCATCCGCTCGCATGGCCCCACAGCCCGTGGGGCTGCGGGCTTTCCGGCGGCCGTCAGCCTCGGCGCCACCGGCGCCCATGTGGCGCCGCCGCGCCAGCCTGCGAAGCATTTTCCGGTAGGGCCGCGTCTCTGGCGACAGCTCCCACGCCCGAAGAGCCAGGAGGGAAAGCCGTGCCTCGTTGGAAAGCTCTTTGGCAGCCGCTCGCGTGGCCCCACAGCCCGTGGGGCTGCGGGCTTTCGGGCGGCCGTCAGCCTCGGCGACACCAGTGCCCACGTGGCGCCGCACCGCCAGCCTGCGAAGCATTTTCCGGTAGGGCCGCGGCTCTGGCGACAGCTCCCACGCCCGAAGAGCCAGGAGGGAAAGCCGTGCCTCGTTGGAAAGCTCTTTGGCAGCCGCTCGCGTGGCCCCACAGCCCGTGGGGCTGCGGGCTTTCCGGCGGCCGTCAGCCTCGGCGACACCAGTGCCCATGTGGCGCCGCCGCGCCAGCCTGCGAAGCATTTTCCGGTAGGGCCGCGTCTCTGGCGACAGCTCCCACGCCTGAAGAGCCAGGAGGGAAAGCCGTGCCTCGTTGGAAAGCTCTTTGGCAGCCGCTCGCATGGCCCCATAGCCCGTGGGGCTGCGGGCTTTCCGGCGGCCATCAGCCTCGGCGACACCAGGGCACACCTGGCGCCGCCGTGCCAGCCTGCGAAGCATTTTCCGGTAGGACCGCGGCTCTGGCGACAGCTCCCACGCCCGAAGAGCCAGGACGGAAAGCCGTGCCTCGTTGGAAAGCTCTTTGGCAGCCGCTCGCGTGGCCCCACAGCCCGTGGGGCTGCGGGCTTTCCGGCGGCCGTCAGCCTCGGCGACACCAGTGCCCACGTGGCGCCGCCGCGCCAGCCTGCGAAGCATTTTCCGGTAGGGCCGCGTCTCTGGCGACAGCTCCCACGCCTGAAGAGCCAGGAGGGAAAGCCGTGCCTCGTTGGAAAGCTCTTTGGCAGCCGCTCGCGTGGCCCCACAGCCCGTGGGGCTGCGGGCTTTCCGGCGGCCGTCAGCCTCGGCGACACCTGCGACCACGTGGCGCCGCCGTGCCAGCCTGCGAAGCATTTTCCGGTAGGGCCGCGTCTCTGGCGACAGCTCCCACGCCCGAAGAGCCAGGACGGAAAGCCGTGCCTCGTTGGAAAGCTCTTTGGCAGCCGCTCGCATGGCCCCATAGCCCGTGGGGCTGCGGGCTTTCCGGCGGCCATCAGCCTCGGCGACACCTGCGCCCACGTGGCGCCGCCGTGCCAGCCTGCGAAGCATTTTCCTGTAGGACCGCGGCTCTGGCGACAGCTCCCACGCCCGAAGAGCCAGGAGGGAAAGCCGTGCCTCGTTGGAAAGCTCTTTGGCAACCGCTCGCGTGGCCCCACAGCCCGTGGGGCTGCGGGCTTTCCGGCGGCCGTCAGCCTCGGCGCCACCTGCGCCCACGTGGCGCCGCCGCGCCAGCCTGCGAAGCATTTTCCGGTAGGGCCGCGTCTCTGGCGACAGCTCCCACGCCCGAAGAGCCAGGAGGGAAAGCCGTGCCTCGTTGGAAAGCTCTTTGGCAGCCGCTCGCGTGGCCCCACAGCCCGTGGGGCTGCGGGCCTTCCGTCAGCCGTCAGCCTCGGCGCCACCGGCGCCCACGTGGCGCCGCCGCGCCAGCCTGCGAAGCATTTTCCGGTAGGGCCGCGTCTCTGGCGACAGCTCCCACGCCCGAAGAGCCAGGAGGGAAAGCCGTGCCTCGTTGGAAAGCTCTTTGGCAGCCGCTCGCGTGGCCCCACAGCCCGTGGGGCTGTGGGCTTTCCGGCGGCCGTCAGCCTCGGCGACACCAGTGCCCACGTGGCGCCGCACCGCCAGCCTGCGAAGCATTTTCCGGTAGGGCCGCGGCTCTGGCGACAGCTCCCACGCCCCAAGAGCCAGGAGGGAAAGCCGTGCCTCGTTGGAAAGCTCTTTGGCAGCCGCTCGCGTGGCCCCACAGCCCGTGGGGCTGCGGGCTTTCCGGCGGCCGTCAGCCTCGGCGACACCGGCCCCCACGTGGCGCCGCCGCGCCAGCCTGCGAAGCATTTTCCGGTACGGCCGCGGCTGTGGCGACAGCTCCCACGCCCGAAGAGCCAGGAGGGAAAGCCGTGCCTCGTTGGAAACCTCTTTGGCAGCCGCTCGCGTGGCCCCACAGCCCGTGGGGCTGCGGGCTTTCTGGCGGCCGTCAGCCTCGGCGACACCGGCCCCCACGTGGCGCCGCCGCGCCAGCCTGCGAAGCATTTTCCGGTAGGGCCGCGTCTCTGGCGACAGCTCCCACGCCCGAAGAGCCAGGAGGGAAAGCCGTGCCTCGTTGGAAAGCTCTTTGGCAGCCGCTCGCGTGGCCCCACAGCCCGTGGGGCTGCGGGCTTTCCGGCGGCCGTCAGCCTCGGCGACACCAGTGCCCACGTGGCGCCGCCGCGCCAGCCTGCGAAGCATTTTCCGGTAGGGCCGCGTCTCTGGCGACAGCTCCCACGCCCGAAGAGCCAGGAGGGAAAGCCGTGCCTCGTTGGAAATCTCTTTGGCAGCCGCTAGCGTGGCCCCACAGCCCGTGGGGCTGCGGGCCTTCCGGCAGCCGTCAGCCTCGGCGACACCTGCGCCCACGTGGCGCCGCCGCGCCAGCCTGCGAAGCATTTTCCGGTAGGGCCGCGTCTCTGGCGACAGCTCCCACGCCCGAAGAGCCAGGAGGGAAAGCCGTGCCTCGTTGGAAAGCTCTTTGGCAGCCGCTCGCGTGGCCCCACAGCCCGTGGGGCTGCGGGCTTTCCGGCGGCCGTCAGCCTCGGCGACACCAGTGCCCACGTGGCGCCGCACCGCCAGCCTGCGAAGCATTTTCCGGTAGGGCCGCGTCTCTGGCGACAGCTCCCACGCCCGAAGAGCCAGGAGGGAAAGCCGTGCCTCGTTGGAAAGCTCTTTGGCAGCCGCTCGCGTGGCCCCACAGCCCGTGGGGCTGCGGGCTTTCCGGCGGCCGTCAGCCTCGGCGACACCGGCCCCCACGTGGCGCCGCCGCGCCAGCCTGCGAAGCATTTTCCGGTAGGGCCGCGGCTCTGGCGACAGCTCCCACGCCCGAAGAGCCAGGAGGGAAAGCCGTGCCTCGTTGGAAAGCTCTTTGGCAGCCGCTCGCGTGGCCCCACAGCCCGTGGGGCTGCGGGCTTTCCGGCGGCCGTCAGCCTCGGCGACACCAGTGCCCACGTGGCGCCGCCGCGCCAGCCTGCGAAGCATTTTCCGGTAGGGCCGCGTCTCTGGCGACAGCTCCCACGCCTGAAGAGCCAGGAGGGAAAGCCGTGCCTCGTTGGAAAGCTCTTTGGCAGCCGCTCGCGTGGCCCCACAGCCCGTGGGGCTGCGGCCTTTCCGGCGGCCGTCAGCCTCGGCGACACCTGCGACCACGTGGCGCCGCCGTGCCAGCCTGCGAAGCATTTTCCGGTAGGGCCACGGCTCTGGCGACAGCTCCCACGCCCGAAGAGCCAGGAGGGAAAGCCGTGCCTCGTTGGAAAGCTCTTTGGCAGCCGCTCGCATGGCCCCACAGCCCGTGGGGCTGCAGGCTTTCCGGCGGCCATCAGCCTCGGCGACACCAGGGCACACGTGGCGCCGCCGTGCCAGCCTGCGAAGCATTTTCCGGTAGGGCCGCGGCTCTGGCGACAGCTCCCACGCCCGAAGAGCCAGGACGGAAAGCCGTGCCTCGTTGGAAAGCTCTTTGGCAACCGCTCGCGTGGCCCCACAGCCCGTGGGGCTGCGGGCTTTCCGGCGGCCGTCAGCCTCGGCGACACCTGCGACCACGTGGCGCCGCCGCGCCAGCCTGCGAAGCATTTTCCGGTAGGGCCGCGTCTCTGGCGACAGCTCCCACGCCCGAAGAGCCAGGAGGGAAAGCCGTGCCTCGTTGGAAAGATCTTTGGCAGCCGCTCGCGTGGCCCCACAGTCCGTGGGGCTGCGGGCTTTCCGGCGGCCGTCAGCCTCGGCGACACCAGTGCCCACGTGGCGCCGCCGCGCCAGCCTGCGAAGCATTTTCCGGTAGGGCCGCGGCTCTGGCGACAGCTCCCACGCCCGAAGAGCCAGGAGGGAAAGCCGTGCCTCGTTGGAAAGCTCTTTGGCAGCCGCTCGCGTGGCCCCACAGCCCGTGGGGCTGCGGGCTTTCCGGCGGCCGTCAGCCTCGGCGACACCGGCCCCCACGTGGCGCCGCCGCGCCAGCCTGCGAAGCATTTTCCGGTAGGGCCGCGTCTCTGGCGACAGCTCCCACGCCCGAAGAGCCAGGAGGGAAAGCCGTGCCTCGTTGGAAACCTCTTTGGCAGCCGCTCGCGTGGCCCCACAGCCCGTGGGGCTGCGGGCTTTCCGGCGGCCGTCAGCCTCGGCGACACCGGCGCCCACGTGGCGCCGCCGCGCCAGCCTGCGAAGCATTTTCCGGTAGGGCCGCGGCTCTGGCGACAGCTCCCACGCCCGAAGAGCCAGGACGGAAAGCCGTGCCTCATTGGAAAGCTCTTTGGCATCCGCTCGCATGGCCCCACAGCCCGTGGGGCTGCGGGCTTTCCGGCGGCCGTCAGCCTCGGCGCCACCGGCGCCCATGTGGCGCCGCCGCGCCAGCCTGCGAAGCATTTTCCGGTAGGGCCGCGGCTCTGGCGACAGCTCCCACGCCTGAAGAGCCAGGAGGGAAAGCCGTGCCTCGTTGGAAAGCTCTTTGGCAGCCGCTCGCGTGGCCCCACAGCCCGTGGGGCTGCGGGCTTTCGGGCGGCCGTCAGCCTCGGCGACACCAGTGCCCACGTGGCGCCGCACCGCCAGCCTGCGAAGCATTTTCCGGTAGGGCCGCGGCTCTGGCGACAGCTCCCACGCCCGAAGAGCCAGGAGGGAAAGCCGTGCCTCGTTGGAAAGCTCTTTGGCAGCCGCTCGCGTGGCCCCACAGCCCGTGGGGCTGCGGGCTTTCCGGCGGCCGTCAGCCTCGGCGACACCAGTGCCCATGTGGCGCCGCCGCGCCAGCCTGCGAAGCATTTTCCGGTAGGGCCGCGTCTCTGGCGACAGCTCCCACGCCTGAAGAGCCAGGAGGGAAAGCCGTGCCTCGTTGGAAAGCTCTTTGGCAGCCGCTCGCATGGCCCCATAGCCCGTGGGGCTGCGGGCTTTCCGGCGGCCGTCAGCCTCGGCGACACCAGGGCACACGTGGCGCCGCCGTGCCAGCCTGCGAAGCATTTTCCGGTAGGACCGCGGCTCTGGCGACAGCTCCCACGCCCGAAGAGCCAGGACGGAAAGCCGTGCCTCGTTGGAAAGCTCTTTGGCAACCGCTCGCGTGGCCCCACAGCCCGTGGGGCTGCGGGCTTTCCGGCGGCCGTCAGCCTCGGCGACACCTGCGACCACGTGGCGCCGCCGCGCCAGCCTGCGAAGCATTTTCCTGTAGGGCCGCGTCTCTGGCGACAGCTCCCACGCCCGAAGAGCCAGGAGGGAAAGCCGTGCCTCGTTGGAAATCTCTTTGGCAGCCGCTCGCGTGGCCCCACAGCCCGTGGGGCTGCGGGCCTTCCGTCAGCCGTCAGCCTCGGCGCCACCTGCGCCCACGTGGCGCCGCCGCGCCAGCCTGCGAAGCATTTTCCGGTAGGGCCGCGTCTCTGGCGACAGCTCCCACGCCCGAAGAGCCAGGAGGGAAAGCCGTGCCTCGTTGGAAAGCTCTTTGGCAGCCGCTCGCGTGGCCCCACAGCCCGTGGGGCTGCGGGCTTTCCGGCGGCCGTCAGCCTCAGCGACACCAGTGCCCACGTGGCGCCGCACCGCCAGCCTGCGAAGCATTTTCCGGTAGGGCCGCGTCTCTGGCGACAGCTCCCACGCCTGAAGAGCCAGGAGGGAAAGCCGTGCCTCGTTGGAAAGCTCTTTGGCAGCCGCTCGCGTGGCCCCACAGCCCGTGGGGCTGCGGCCTTTCCGGCGGCCGTCAGCCTCGGCGACACCTGCGACCACGTGGCGCCGCCGTGCCAGCCTGCGAAGCATTTTCCGGTAGGGCCACGGCTCTGGCGACAGCTCCCACGCCCGAAGAGCCAGGAGGGAAAGCCGTGCCTCGTTGGAAAGCTCTTTGGCAGCCGCTCGCATGGCCCCACAGCCCGTGGGGCTGCAGGCTTTCCGGCGGCCATCAGCCTCGGCGACACCAGGGCACACGTGGCGCCGCCGTGCCAGCCTGCGAAGCATTTTCCGGTAGGGCCGCGGCTCTGGCGACAGCTCCCACGCCCGAAGAGCCAGGACGGAAAGCCGTGCCTCGTTGGAAAGCTCTTTGGCAACCGCTCGCGTGGCCCCACAGCCCGTGGGGCTGCGGGCTTTCCGGCGGCCGTCAGCCTCGGCGACACCTGCGACCACGTGGCGCCGCCGCGCCAGCCTGCGAAGCATTTTCCGGTAGGGCCGCGTCTCTGGCGACAGCTCCCACGCCCGAAGAGCCAGGAGGGAAAGCCGTGCCTCGTTGGAAAGATCTTTGGCAGCCGCTCGCGTGGCCCCACAGTCCGTGGGGCTGCGGGCTTTCCGGCGGCCGTCAGCCTCGGCGACACCAGTGCCCACGTGGCGCCGCCGCGCCAGCCTGCGAAGCATTTTCCGGTAGGGCCGCGGCTCTGGCGACAGCTCCCACGCCCGAAGAGCCAGGAGGGAAAGCCGTGCCTCGTTGGAAAGCTCTTTGGCAGCCGCTCGCGTGGCCCCACAGCCCGTGGGGCTGCGGGCTTTCCGGCGGCCGTCAGCCTCGGCGACACCGGCCCCCACGTGGCGCCGCCGCGCCAGCCTGCGAAGCATTTTCCGGTAGGGCCGCGTCTCTGGCGACAGCTCCCACGCCCGAAGAGCCAGGAGGGAAAGCCGTGCCTCGTTGGAAACCTCTTTGGCAGCCGCTCGCGTGGCCCCACAGCCCGTGGGGCTGCGGGCTTTCCGGCGGCCGTCAGCCTCGGCGACACCGGCGCCCACGTGGCGCCGCCGCGCCAGCCTGCGAAGCATTTTCCGGTAGGGCCGCGGCTCTGGCGACAGCTCCCACGCCCGAAGAGCCAGGAGGGAAAGCCGTGCCTCATTGGAAAGCTCTTTGGCATCCGCTCGCATGGCCCCACAGCCCGTGGGGCTGCGGGCTTTCCGGCGGCCGTCAGCCTCGGCGCCACCGGCGCCCATGTGGCGCCGCCGCGCCAGCCTGCGAAGCATTTTCCGGTAGGGCCGCGGCTCTGGCGACAGCTCCCACGCCCGAAGAGCCAGGAGGGAAAGCCGTGCCTCGTTGGAAAGCTCTTTGGCAGCTGCTCGCGTGGCCCCACAGCCCGTGGGGCTGCGGGCTTTCGGGCGGCCGTCAGCCTCGGCGACACCAGTGCCCACGTGGCGCCGCACCGCCAGCCTGCGAAGCATTTTCCGGTAGGGCCGCGGCTCTGGCGACAGCTCCCACGCCCGAAGAGCCAGGAGGGAAAGCCGTGCCTCGTTGGAAAGCTCTTTGGCAGCCGCTCGCGTGGCCCCACAGCCCGTGGGGCTGCGGGCTTTCCGGCGGCCGTCAGCCTCGGCGACACCAGTGCCCATGTGGCGCCGCCGCGCCAGCCTGCGAAGCATTTTCCGGTAGGGCCGCGTCTCTGGCGACAGCTCCCACGCCTGAAGAGCCAGGAGGGAAAGCCGTGCCTCGTTGGAAAGCTCTTTGGCAGCCGCTCGCATGGCCCCATAGCCCGTGGGGCTGCGGGCTTTCCGGCGGCCATCAGCCTCGGCGACACCAGGGCACACGTGGCGCCGCCGTGCCAGCCTGCGAAGCATTTTCCGGTAGGACCGCGGCTCTGGCGACAGCTCCCACGCCCGAAGAGCCAGGACGGAAAGCCGTGCCTCGTTGGAAAGCTCTTTGGCAACCGCTCGCGTGGCCCCACAGCCCGTGGGGCTGCGGGCTTTCCGGCGGCCGTCAGCCTCGGCGACACCTGCGACCACGTGGCGCCGCCGCGCCAGCCTGCGAAGCATTTTCCGGTAGGGCCGCGTCTCTGGCGACAGCTCCCACGCCCGAAGAGCCAGGAGGGAAAGCCGTGCCTCGTTGGAAATCTCTTTGGCAGCCGCTCGCGTGGCCCCAGAGCCCGTGGGGCTGCGGGCCTTCCGTCAGCCGTCAGCCTCGGCGCCACCTGCGCCCACGTGGCGCCGCCGCGCCAGCCTGCGAAGCATTTTCCGGTAGGGCCGCGTCTCTGGCGACAGCTCCCACGCCCGAAGAGCCAGGAGGGAAAGCCGTGCCTCGTTGGAAAGCTCTTTGGCAGCCGCTCGCGTGGCCCCACAGCCCGTGGGGCTGCGGGCTTTCCGGCGGCCGTCAGCCTCAGCGACACCAGTGCCCACGTGGCGCCGCACCGCCAGCCTGCGAAGCATTTTCCGGTAGGGCCGCGGCTCTGGCGACAGCTCCCACGCCCGAAGAGCCAGGAGGGAAAGCCGTGCCTCGTTGGAAAGCTCTTTGGCAGCCGCTCGCGTGGCCCCACAGCCCGTGGGGCTGCGGGCTTTCCGGCGGCCGTCAGCCTCGGCGCCACCGGCGCCCACGTGGCGCCGCCGCGCCAGCCTGCGAAGCATTTTCCGGTAGGGCCGCGGCTCTGGCGACAGCTCCCACGCCCGAAGAGCCAGGAGGGAAAGCCGTGCCTCGTTGGAAATCTCTTTGGCAGCCGCTCGCGTGGCCCCACAGCCCGTGGGGCTGCGGGCCTTCCGGCAGCCGTCAGCCTCGGCGCCACCGGCGCCCACGTGGCGCCGCCGCGCCAGCCTGCGAAGCATTTTCCGGTAGGGCCGCGGCTCTGGCGACAGCTCCCACGCCCGAAGAGCCAGGAGGGAAAGCCGTGCCTCGTTGGAAAGCTCTTTGGCAGCCGCTCGCGTGGCCCCACAGCCCGTGGGGCTGCGGGCTTTCCGGCGGCCGTCAGCCTCGGCGACACCGGCCCCCATGTGGCGCCGCCGCGCCAGCCTGCGAAGCATTTTCCGGTAGGGCCGCGGCTCTGGCGACAGCTCCCACGCCCGAAGAGCCAGGAGGGAAAGCCGTGCCTCGTTGGAAAGCTCTTTGGCAGCCGCTCGCGTGGCCCCACAGCCCGTGGGGCTGCGGGCTTTCCGGCGGCCGTCAGCCTCGGCGACACCAGTGCCCACGTGGCGCCGCCGCGCCAGCCTGCGAAGCATTTTCCGGTAGGGCCGCGTCTCTGGCGACAGCTCCCACGCCCGAAGAGCCAGGAGGGAAAGCCGTGCCTCGTTGGAAATCTCTTTGGCAGCCGCTCGCGTGGCCCCACAGCCCGTGGGGCTGCGGGCCTTCCGGCAGCCGTCAGCCTCGGCGCCACCGGCGCCCACGTGGCGCCGCCGCGCCAGCCTGCGAAGCATTTTCCGGTAGGGCCGCGTCTCTGGCGACAGCTCCCACGCCCGAAGAGCCAGGAGGGAAAGCCGTGCCTCGTTGGAAAGCTCTTTGGCAGCCGCTCGCGTGGCCCCACAGCCCGTGGGGCTGCGGGCTTTCCGGCGGCCGTCAGCCTCGGCGCCACCGGCGCCCACGTGGCGCCGCCGCGCCAGCCTGCGAAGCATTTTCCGGTAGGGCCACGGCTCTGGCGACAGCTCCCACGCCCGAAGAGCCAGGAGGGAAAGCCGTGCCTCGTTGGAAAGCTCTTTGGCAGCCGCTCGCGTGGCCCCACAGCCCGTGGGGCTGCGGGCTTTCCGGCGGCCGTCAGCCTCGGCGACACCTGCGACCACGTGGCGCCGCCGTGCCAGCCTGCGAAGCATTTTCCGGTAGGGCCGCGTCTCTGGCGACAGCTCCCACGCCCGAAGAGCCAGGAGGGAAAGCCGTGCCTCGTTGGAAAGCTCTTTGGCAGCCGCTCGCGTGGCCCCACAGCCCGTGGGGCTGCGGGCTTTCCGGCGGCCGTCAGCCTCGGCGACACCGGCCCCCACTTGGCGCCGCCGCGCCAGCCTGCGAAGCATTTTCCGGTAGGGCCGCGTCTCTGGCGACAGCTCCCACGCCCGAAGAGCCAGGAGGGAAAGCCATGCCTCGTTGGAAAGCTCTTTGGCAGCCGCTCGCGTGGCCCCACAGCCCGTGGGGCTGCGGGCTTTCCGGCGGCCGTCAGCCTCGGCGACACCTGCGACCACGTGGCGCCGCCGCGCCAGCCTGCGAAGCATTTTCCGGTAGGGCCGCGGCTCTGGCGACAGCTCCCACGCCCGAAGAGCCAGGAGGGAAAGCCGTGCCTCGTTGGAAAGCTCTTTGGCAGCCGCTCGCGTGGCCCCACAGTCCGTGGGGCTGCGGGCTTTCCGGCGGCCGTCAGCCTCGGCGACACCGGCCCCCACGTGGCGCCGCCGCGCCAGCCTGCGAAGCATTTTCCGGTAGGGCCGCGTCTCTGGCGACAGCTCCCACGCCCGAAGAGCCAGGAGGGAAAGCCGTGCCTCGTTGGAAAGCTCTTTGGCAGCCGCTCGCGTGGCCCCACAGCCCGTGGGGCTGCGGGCTTTCCGGCGGCCGTCAGCCTCGGCGACACCAGTGCCCACGTGGCGCCGCCGCGCCAGCCTGCGAAGCATTTTCCGGTAGGGCCGCGGCTCTGGCGACAGCTCCCACGCCCGAAGAGCCAGGAGGGAAAGCCGTGCCTCGTTGGAAACCTCTTTGGCAGCCGCTCGCGTGGTCCTACAGCCCGTGGGGCTGCGGGCTTTCCGGCGGCCGTCAGCCTCGGCAACACCGGCGCCCACGTGGCGCCACCGCGCCAGCCTGCGAAGCATTTTCCGGTAGGGCCGCGTCTCTGGCGACAGCTCCCACGCCCGAAGAGCCAGGAGGGAAAGCCGTGCCTCGTTGGAAAGCTCTTTGGCAGCCGCTCGCGTGGCCCCACAGCCCGTGGGGCTGCGGGCTTTCCGGCGGCCGTCAGCCGCGGCGACACCGGCGCCCACGTGGCGCCGCCGCGCCAGCCTGCGAAGCATTTTCCGGTAGGGCCGCGGCTCTGGCGACAGCTCCCACGCCCGAAGAGCCAGGAGGGAAAGCCATGCCTCGTTGGAAAGCTCTTTGGCAGCCGCTCGCGTGGCCCCACAGCCCGTGGGGCTGCGGGCTTTCCGGCGGCCGTCAGCCTCGGTGACACCGGCGCCCACGTGGCGCCGCCGCGCCAGCCTGCGAAGCATTTTCCGGTAGGGCCGCGGCTCTGGCGACAGCTCCCACGCCCGAAGAGCCAGGAGGGAAAGCCGTGCCTCGTTGGAAAGCTCTTTGGCAGCCACTCGCGTGGCCCCACAGTCCGTGGGGCTGCGGGCTTTCCGGCGGCCGTCAGCCTCGGCGACACCTGCGACCACGTGGCGCCGCCGCGCCAGCCTGCGAAGCATTTTCCGGTAGGGCCGCGGCTCTGGCGACAGCTCCCACGCCCGAAGAGCCAGGAGGGAAAGCCGTGCCTCGTTGGAAAGCTCTTTGGCAGCCGCTCGCGTGGCCCCACAGCCCGTGGGGCTGCGGGCTTTCCGGCGGCCGTCAGCCTCGGTGACACCAGTGCCCACGTGGCGCCGCCGCGCCAGCCTGCGAAGCATTTTCCGGTAGGGCCGCGGCTCTGGCGACAGCTCCCACGCCTGAAGAGCCAGGAGGGAAAGCCGTGCCTCGTTGGAAAGCTCTTTGGCAGCCGCTCGTGTGGCCCCACAGCCCGTGGGGCTGCGGGCTTTCCGGCGGCCATCAGCCTCGGCGACACCTGCGACCACGTGGCGCCGCCGCGCCAGCCTGCGAAGCATTTTCCGGTAGGGCCGCGGCTCTGGCGACAGCTCCCACGCCCGAAGAGCCAGGAGGGAAAGCCATGCCTCGTTGGAAAGCTCTTTGGCAGCCGCTCGCGTGGCCCCACAGCCCGTGGGGCTGCGGGCTTTCCGGCGGCCGTCAGCCTCGGCGCCACCGGCACCCATGTGGCGCCGCCGAGCCAGCCTGCGAAGCATTTTCCGGTAGGGCCGCGGCTCTGGCGACAGCTCCCACGCCCGAAGAGCCAGGAGGGAAAGCCGTGCCTCGTTGGAAAGCTCTTTGGCAGCCGCTCGTGTGGCCCCACAGCCCGTGGGGCTGCGGGCTTTCCGGCGGCCATCAGCCTCGGCGACACCAGTGCCCACGTGGTGCCGCCGCGCCAGCCTGCGAAGCATTTTCCGGTAGGGCCGCGTCTCTGGCGACAGCTCCCACGCCTGAAGAGCCAGGAGGGAAAGCCGTGCCTCGTTGGAAAGCTCTTTGGCAGCCGCTCGCGTGGCCCCACAGCCCGTGGGGCTGCGGGCTTTCCGGCGGCCGTCAGCCTCGGCGACACCGGCGCCCACGTGGCGCCGCCGCGCCAGCCTGCGAAGCATTTTCCGGTAGGGCCGCGTCTCTGGCGACAGCTCCCACGCCCGAAGAGCCAGGAGGGAAAGCCGTGCCTCGTTGGAAAGCTCTTTGGCAGCCGCTCGCGTGGTCCTACAGCCCGTGGGGCTGCGGGCTTTCCGGCGGCCGTCAGCCTCGGCAACACCGGCGCCCACGTGGCGCCGCCGCGCCAGCCTGCGAAGCATTTTCCGGTAGGGCCGCGTCTCTGGCGACAGCTCCCACGCCCGAAGAGCCAGGAGGGAAAGCCGTGCCTCGTTGGAAAGCTCTTTGGCAGCCGCTCGCGTGGCCCCACAGTCCGTGGGGCTGCGGGCTTTCCGGCGGCCGTCAGCCTTGGCGACAGCTGCGCCCACGTGGCGCCGCCGCGCCAGCCTGCGAAGCATTTTCCGGTAGGGCCGCGGCTCTGGCGACAGCTCCCACGCCCGAAGAGCCAGGAGGGAAAGCCATGCCTCGTTGGAAAGCTCTTTGGCAGCCGCTCGCGTGGCCCCACAGCCCGTGGGGCTGCGGGCTTTCCGGCGGCCGTCAGCCTCGGCGAAACCTGCGACCACGTGGCGCCGCCGCGCCAGCCTGCGAAGCATTTTCCGGTAGGGCCGCGGCTCTCGCGACAGCTCCCACGCCTGAAGAGCCAGGAGGGAAAGCCGTGCCTCGTTGGAAAGCTCTTTGGCAGCCGCTCGCGTGGCCCCACAGTCCGTGGGGCTGCGGGCTTTCCGGCGGCCGTCAGCCTCGGCGACACCGGCCCCCACGTGGCGCCGCCGCGCCAGCCTGCGAAGCATTTTCCGGTAGGGCCGCGGCTCTGGCGACAGCTCCCACGCCCGAAGAGCCAGGAGGGAAAGCCGTGCCTCGTTGGAAAGCTCTTTGGCAGCCGCTCGCGTGGCCCCACAGCCCGTGGGGCTGCGGGCTTTCCGGCGGCCGTCAGCCTCGGCGACACCAGTGCCCACGTGGCGCCGCACCGCCAGCCTGCGAAGCATTTTCCGGTAGGGCCGCGGCTCTGGCGACAGCTCCCCCACCCGAAGAGCCAGGAGGGAAAGCCGTGCCTCGTTGGAAAGCTCTTTGGCAGCCGCTCGCGTGGCCCCACAGCCCGTGGGGCTGCGGGCTTTCCGGCGGCCGTCAGCCTCGGCGACACCGGCGACCACGTGGCGCCGCCACGCCAGCCTGACAAGCATTTTCCGGTAGGGCCGCGGCTCTGGCGACAGCTCCCACGCCCGAAGAGCCAGGAGGGAAAGCCGTGCCTCGTTGGAAAGCTCTTTGGCAGCCGCTCGCGTGGCCCCACAGCCCGTGGGGCTGCGGGCTTTCCGGCGGCCGTCAGCCTCTGCGCCACCGGCGCCCACGTGGCGCCGCCGCGCCAGCCTGCGAAGCATTTTCCGGTAGGGCCACGGCTCTGGCGACAGCTCCCACGCCCGAAGAGCCAGGAGGGAAAGCCGTGCCTCGTTGGAAAGCTCTTTGGCAGCCGCTCGCGTGGCCCCACAGCCCGTGGGGCTGCGGGCTTTCCGGCGGCCGTCAGCCTCGGCGACACCTGCGACCACGTGGCGCCGCCGTGCCAGCCTGCGAAGCATTTTCCGGTAGGGCCGCGTCTCTGGCGACAGCTCCCACGCCCGAAGAGCCAGGAGGGAAAGCCGTGCCTCGTTGGAAAGCTCTTTGGCAGCCGCTCGCGTGGCCCCACAGCCCGTGGGGCTGCGGGCTTTCCGGCGGCCGTCAGCCTCGGCGACACCGGCCCCCACTTGGCGCCGCCGCGCCAGCCTGCGAAGCATTTTCCGGTAGGGCCGCGGCTCTGGCGACAGCTCCCACGCCCGAAGAGCCAGGAGGGAAAGCCATGCCTCGTTGGAAAGCTCTTTGGCAGCCGCTCGCGTGGCCCCACAGCCCGTGGGGCTGCGGGCTTTCCGGCGGCCGTCAGCCTCGGCGACACCTGCGACCACGTGGCGCCGCCGCGCCAGCCTGCGAAGCATTTTCCGGTAGGGCCGCGGCTCTGGCGACAGCTCCCACGCCCGAAGAGCCAGGAGGGAAAGCCGTGCCTCGTTGGAAAGCTCTTTGGCAGCCGCTCGCGTGGCCCCACAGTCCGTGGGGCTGCGGGCTTTCCGGCGGCCGTCAGCCTCGGCGACACCGGCCCCCACGTGGCGCCGCCGCGCCAGCCTGCGAAGCATTTTCCGGTAGGGCCGCGTCTCTGGCGACAGCTCCCACGCCCGAAGAGCCAGGAGGGAAAGCCGTGCCTCGTTGGAAAGCTCTTTGGCAGCCGCTCGCGTGGCCCCACAGCCCGTGGGGCTGCGGGCTTTCCGGCGGCCGTCAGCCTCGGCGACACCAGTGCCCACGTGGCGCCGCCGCGCCAGCCTGCGAAGCATTTTCCGGTAGGGCCGCGGCTCTGGCGACAGCTCCCACGCCCGAAGAGCCAGGAGGGAAAGCCGTGCCTCGTTGGAAACCTCTTTGGCAGCCGCTCGCGTGGTCCTACAGCCCGTGGGGCTGCGGGCTTTCCGGCGGCCGTCAGCCTCGGCAACACCGGCGCCCACGTGGCGCCACCGCGCCAGCCTGCGAAGCATTTTCCGGTAGGGCCGCGTCTCTGGCGACAGCTCCCACGCCCGAAGAGCCAGGAGGGAAAGCCGTGCCTCGTTGGAAAGCTCTTTGGCAGCCGCTCGCGTGGCCCCACAGCCCGTGGGGCTGCGGGCTTTCCGGCGGCCGTCAGCCGCGGCGACACCGGCGCCCACGTGGCGCCGCCGCGCCAGCCTGCGAAGCATTTTCCGGTAGGGCCGCGGCTCTGGCGACAGCTCCCACGCCCGAAGAGCCAGGAGGGAAAGCCATGCCTCGTTGGAAAGCTCTTTGGCAGCCGCTCGCGTGGCCCCACAGCCCGTGGGGCTGCGGGCTTTCCGGCGGCCGTCAGCCTCGGTGACACCGGCGCCCACGTGGCGCCGCCGCGCCAGCCTGCGAAGCATTTTCCGGTAGGGCCGCGGCTCTGGCGACAGCTCCCACGCCCGAAGAGCCAGGAGGGAAAGCCGTGCCTCGTTGGAAAGCTCTTTGGCAGCCACTCGCGTGGCCCCACAGTCCGTGGGGCTGCGGGCTTTCCGGCGGCCGTCAGCCTCGGCGACACCTGCGACCACGTGGCGCCGCCGCGCCAGCCTGCGAAGCATTTTCCGGTAGGGCCGCGGCTCTGGCGACAGCTCCCACGCCCGAAGAGCCAGGAGGGAAAGCCGTGCCTCGTTGGAAAGCTCTTTGGCAGCCGCTCGCGTGGCCCCACAGCCCGTGGGGCTGCGGGCTTTCCGGCGGCCGTCAGCCTCGGTGACACCAGTGCCCACGTGGCGCCGCCGCGCCAGCCTGCGAAGCATTTTCCGGTAGGGCCGCGGCTCTGGCGACAGCTCCCACGCCTGAAGAGCCAGGAGGGAAAGCCGTGCCTCGTTGGAAAGCTCTTTGGCAGCCGCTCGTGTGGCCCCACAGCCCGTGGGGCTGCGGGCTTTCCGGCGGCCATCAGCCTCGGCGACACCTGCGACCACGTGGCGCCGCCGCGCCAGCCTGCGAAGCATTTTCCGGTAGGGCCGCGGCTCTGGCGACAGCTCCCACGCCCGAAGAGCCAGGAGGGAAAGCCATGCCTCGTTGGAAAGCTCTTTGGCAGCCGCTCGCGTGGCCCCACAGCCCGTGGGGCTGCGGGCTTTCCGGCGGCCGTCAGCCTCGGCGCCACCGGCACCCATGTGGCGCCGCCGAGCCAGCCTGCGAAGCATTTTCCGGTAGGGCCGCGGCTCTGGCGACAGCTCCCACGCCCGAAGAGCCAGGAGGGAAAGCCGTGCCTCGTTGGAAAGCTCTTTGGCAGCCGCTCGTGTGGCCCCACAGCCCGTGGGGCTGCGGGCTTTCCGGCGGCCATCAGCCTCGGCGACACCAGTGCCCACGTGGTGCCGCCGCGCCAGCCTGCGAAGCATTTTCCGGTAGGGCCGCGTCTCTGGCGACAGCTCCCACGCCTGAAGAGCCAGGAGGGAAAGCCGTGCCTCGTTGGAAAGCTCTTTGGCAGCCGCTCGCGTGGCCCCACAGCCCGTGGGGCTGCGGGCTTTCCGGCGGCCGTCAGCCTCGGCGACACCGGCGCCCACGTGGCGCCGCCGCGCCAGCCTGCGAAGCATTTTCCGGTAGGGCCGCGTCTCTGGCGACAGCTCCCACGCCCGAAGAGCCAGGAGGGAAAGCCGTGCCTCGTTGGAAAGCTCTTTGGCAGCCGCTCGCGTGGTCCTACAGCCCGTGGGGCTGCGGGCTTTCCGGCGGCCGTCAGCCTCGGCAACACCGGCGCCCACGTGGCGCCGCCGCGCCAGCCTGCGAAGCATTTTCCGGTAGGGCCGCGTCTCTGGCGACAGCTCCCACGCCCGAAGAGCCAGGAGGGAAAGCCGTGCCTCGTTGGAAAGCTCTTTGGCAGCCGCTCGCGTGGCCCCACAGTCCGTGGGGCTGCGGGCTTTCCGGCGGCCGTCAGCCTTGGCGACAGCTGCGCCCACGTGGCGCCGCCGCGCCAGCCTGCGAAGCATTTTCCGGTAGGGCCGCGGCTCTGGCGACAGCTCCCACGCCCGAAGAGCCAGGAGGGAAAGCCATGCCTCGTTGGAAAGCTCTTTGGCAGCCGCTCGCGTGGCCCCACAGCCCGTGGGGCTGCGGGCTTTCCGGCGGCCGTCAGCCTCGGCGAAACCTGCGACCACGTGGCGCCGCCGCGCCAGCCTGCGAAGCATTTTCCGGTAGGGCCGCGGCTCTCGCGACAGCTCCCACGCCTGAAGAGCCAGGAGGGAAAGCCGTGCCTCGTTGGAAAGCTCTTTGGCAGCCGCTCGCGTGGCCCCACAGTCCGTGGGGCTGCGGGCTTTCCGGCGGCCGTCAGCCTCGGCGACACCGGCCCCCACGTGGCGCCGCCGCGCCAGCCTGCGAAGCATTTTCCGGTAGGGCCGCGGCTCTGGCGACAGCTCCCACGCCCGAAGAGCCAGGAGGGAAAGCCGTGCCTCGTTGGAAAGCTCTTTGGCAGCCGCTCGCGTGGCCCCACAGCCCGTGGGGCTGCGGGCTTTCCGGCGGCCGTCAGCCTCGGCGACACCAGTGCCCACGTGGCGCCGCCGCGCCAGCCTGCGAAGCATTTTCCGGTAGGGCCGCGGCTCTGGCGACAGCTCCCCCACCCGAAGAGCCAGGAGGGAAAGCCGTGCCTCGTTGGAAAGCTCTTTGGCAGCCGCTCGCGTGGCCCCACAGCCCGTGGGGCTGCGGGCTTTCCGGCGGCCGTCAGCCTCGGCGACACCGGCGACCACGTGGCGCCGCCACGCCAGCCTGACAAGCATTTTCCGGTAGGGCCGCGGCTCTGGCGACAGCTCCCACGCCCGAAGAGCCAGGAGGGAAAGCCGTGCCTCGATGGAAAGCTCTTTGGCAGCCGCTCGCGTGGCCCCACAGCCCGTGGGGCTGCGGGCTTTCCAGCGGCCGTCAGCCTCGGCGCCACAGGCGCCCACGTGGCGCCGCCGCGCCAGCCTGCGAAGCATTTTCCGGTAGGGCCGTGGCTGTGGCGACAGCTCCCACGCCCGAAGAGCCAGGAGGGAAAGCCGTGCCTCGTTGGAAAGCTCTTTGGCAGCCGCTCGCATGGCCCCATAGCCCGTGGGGCTGCGGGCTTTCCGGCGGCCATCAGCCTCGGCGACACCAGGGCACACGTGGCGCCGCCGTGCCAGCCTGCGAAGCATTTTCCGGTAGGACCGCGGCTCTGGCGACAGCTCCCACGCCCGAAGAGCCAGGACGGAAAGCCGTGCCTCGTTGGAAACCTCTTTGGCAGCCGCTCGCGTGGCCCCACAGCCCGTGGGGCTGCGGGCTTTCCGGCGGGCGTCAGCCTCGGCGACACCTGCGACCACGTGGCGCCGCCGCGCCAGCCTGCGAAGCATTTTCCGGTAGGGCCGCATCTCTGGCGACAGCTCCCACGCCCGAAGAGCCAGGAGGGAAAGACGTGCCTCGTTGGAAAGCTCTTTGGCAGCCGCTCGCGTGGCCCCACAGCCCGTGGGGCTGCGGGCTTTCCGGCAGCCGTCAGCCTCGGCGCCACTGGCGCCAACGTGGCGCCGCCGCGCCAGCCTGCGAAGCATTTTCCGGTAGGGCCGCGTCTCTGGCGACAGCTCCCACGCCCGAAGAGCCAGGAGGGAAAGCCGTGCCTCGTTGGAAAGCTCTTTGGCAGCCGCTCGCGTGGCCCCACAGCCCGCGGGGCTGCGGGCTTTCCGGCGGCCGTCAGCCTCGGCGACACCAGTGCCCACTTGGCGCCGCACCGCCAGCCTGCGAAGCATTTTCCGGTAGGGCCGCGGCTCTGGCGACAGCTCCCACGCCCGAAGAGCCAGGAGGGAAAGCCGTGCCTCGTTGGAAAGCTCTTTGGCAGCCGCTCGCGTGGCCCCACAGCCCGTGGGGCTGCGGGCTTTCCGGCGGCCGTCAGCCTCGGCGACACCTGCGACCACGTGGCGCCGCCGCGCCAGCCTGCGAAGCATTTTCCGGTAGGGCCGCGGCTGTGGCGACAGCTCCCACGCCCGAAGAGCCAGGAGGGAAAGCCGTGCCTCGTTGGAAAGCTCTTTGGCAGCCGCTCGCGTGGCCCCACAGCCCGTGGGGCTGCGGGCTTTCCGGCGGCCGTCAGCCTCGGCGACACCGGCGCCCACGTGGCGCCGCCGCGCCAGCCTGCGAAGCATTTTCCGGTAGGGCCGCGGCTCTGGCGACAGCTCCCACGCCCGAAGAGCCAGGAGGGAAAGCCGTGCCTCATTGGAAAGCTCTTTGGCAGCCGCTCGCGTGGCCCCATAGCCCGTGGGGCTGCGTGCTTTCCGGCGGCCGTCAGCCTCGGCGACACCGGCGCCCACGTGGCGCCGCCGTGGCAGCCTGCGAAACATTTTCCGCTAGGGCCGTGACTTTGGCGACAGCTCCCATGCCCGAAGAGTCAGGAGGGAATGCCGTGCCTCGTTGGAAAGCTCTTTGGCAGCCGCTCGCGTGGCCCCAAAGCCCGTGGGACTGCGGGCTTTTCGGCGGCCGTCAGCCTCGGCGACACCAGTGCCCACGTGGCGCCGCCGCGCCAGCCTGCGAAGCATTTTCCGGTAGGGCCGCGGCTCTGGCGACAGCTCCCACGCCCGAAGAGCCAGGAGGGAAAGCCGTGCCTCGTTGGAAATCTCTTTGGCAGCTGCTCGAGTGTCCCCACAGCCTGTGGGGCTGCGGGCTTTCCGGCGGCCATCAGCCTCGGCGACACCAGGGCACACGTGGCGCCGCCGCGCCAGCCTGCGAAGCATTTTCCGGTAGGGCCGCGGCTCTGGCAACAGCTCCCACGCCCGAAGAGCCAGGAGGGAAAGCCGTGCCTCGTTGGAAAGCTCTTTGGCAGCCGCTCGCGTGGCCCCACAGCCCGTGGGGCTGCGGGCTTTCCGGCGGGCGTCAGCCTCGGCGACACCAGGGCACACGTGGCGCCGCCGCGCCAGCCTGCGAAGCATTTTCCGGTAGGGCCGCGTCTCTGGCGACAGCTCCCACGCCCGAAGAGCCAGGAGGGAAAGCTGTGCCTCGTTGGAAAGCTCTTTGGCAGCCGCTCGCGTGGTCCTACAGCCCGTGGGGCTGCGGGCTTTCCGGCGGCCGTCAGCCTCGGCGACACCGGCGCCCACGTGGCGCCGCCGCGCCAGCCTGCGAAGCATTTTCCGGTAGGGCCGCGTCTCTGGCGACAGCTCCCACGCCCGAAGAGCCAGGAGGGAAAGCCGTGCCTCGTTGGAAAGCTCTTTGGCAGCCGCTCGCGTGGCCCCACAGCCCGTGGGGCTGCGGGCTTTCCGGTGGCCGTCAGCCTCGGCGCCACCGGCGCCCACGTGGCGCCGCCGCGCCAGCCTGCGAAGCATTTTCCGCTAGGGCCGCGTCTCTGGCGACAGCTCCCACGCCCGAAGAGCCAGGAGGGAAAGCCGTGCCTCGTTGGAAAGCTCTTTGGCAGCCGCTCGCGGGGCCCCACAGCCCGTGGGGCTGCGGGCTTTCCAGCGGCCGACAGCCTCGGCGACACCAGTGCCCACGTGGCGCCGCCGCGCCAGCCTGCGAAGCATTTTCCGGTAGGGCCGCGTCTCTGGCGACAGCTCCCACGCCTGAAGAGCCAGGAGGGAAAGCCGTGCCTCGTTGGAAAGCTCTTTGGCAGCCGCTCGCGTGGCCACACAGCCCGTGGGGCTGCGGGCTTTCCGGCGGCCGTCAGCCTCGGCGACACCTGCGACCACGTGGCGCCGCCGTGCCAGCCTGCGAAGCATTTTCCGGTAGGGCCACGGCTCTGGCGACAGCTCCCACGCCCGAAGAGCCAGGAGGGAAAGCCGTGCCTCGTTGGAAAGCTCTTTGGCAGCCGCTCGCATGGCCCCATAGCCCGTGGGGCTGCGGGCTTTCCGGCGGCCATCAGCCTCGGCGACACCAGGGCACACGTGGCGCCGCCGTGCCAGCCTGCGAAGCATTTTCCGGTAGGGCCGCGGCTCTGGCGACAGCTCCCACGCCCGAAGAGCCAGGACGGAAAGCCGTGCCTCGTTGGAAAGCTCTTTGGCAACCGCTCGCGTGGCCCCACAGCCCGTGGGGCTGCGGGCTTTCCGGCGGCCGTCAGCCTCGGCGACACCTGCGACCACGTGGCGCCGCCGCGCCAGCCTGCGAAGCATTTTCCGGTAGGGCCGCATCTCTGGCGACAGCTCCCACGCCCGAAGAGCCAGGAGGGAAAGCCGTGCCTCGTTGGAAAGATCTTTGGCAGCCGCTCGCGTGGCCCCAGAGCCCGTGGGGCTGCGGGCTTTCCGGCGGCCGTCAGCCTCGGCGACACCAGTGCCCACGTGGTGCCGCACCGCCAGCCTGCGAAGCATTTTCCGGTAGGGCCGCGGCTCTGGCGACAGCTCCCACGCCCGAAGAGCCAGGAGGGAAAGCCGTGCCTCGTTGGAAAGCTCTTTGGCAGCCGCTCGCGTGGCCCCACAGCCCGTGGGGCTGCGGGCTTTCCGGCGGCCGTCAGCCTCGGCGACACCGGCCCCCACGTGGCGCCGCCGCGCCAGCCTGCGAAGCATTTTCCGGTAGGGCCGCGGCTCTGGCGACAGCTCCCACGCCCGAAGAGCCAGGAGGGAAAGCCGTGCCTCGTTGGAAACCTCTTTGGCAGCCGCTCGCGTGGCCCCACAGCCCGTGGGGCTGCGGGCTTTCCGGCGGCCGTCAGCCTCGGCGACACCAGTGCCCACGTGGTGCCGCACCGCCAGCCTGCGAAGCATTTTCCGGTAGGACCGCGGCTCTGGCGACAGCTCCCACGCCCGAAGAGCCAGGAGGGAAAGCCATGCCTCGTTGGAAAGCTCTTTGGCAGCCGCTCGCGTGGCCCCAGAGCCCGTGGGGCTGCGGGCTTTCCGGCGGCCGTCAGCCTCGGCGACACCTGCGACCACGTGGCGCTGCCGCGCCAGCCTGCGAAGCATTTTCCGGTAGGGCCGCGGCTCTGGCGACAGCTCCCACGCCCGAAGAGCCAGGAGGGAAAGCCGTGCCTCGTTGGAAAGCTCTTTGGCAGCCGCTCGCGTGGCCCCACAGTCCGTGGGGCTGCGGGCTTTCCGGCGGCCGTCAGCCTCGGCGACACCGGCCCCCACGTGGCGCCGCCGCGCCAGCCTGCGAAGCATTTTCCGGTAGGGCCGCGTCTCTGGCGACAGCTCCCACGCCCGATAAGCCAGGAGGGAAAGCCGTGCCTCGTTGGAAAGCTCTTTGGCAGCCGCTCGCGTGGCCCCACAGCCCGTGGGGCTGCGGGCTTTCCGGCGGCCGTCAGCCTCGGCGACACCAGTGCCCACGTGGCGCCGCACCGCCAGCCTGCGAAGCATTTTCCGGTAGGGCCGCGGCTCTGGCGACAGCTCCCACGCCCGAAGAGCCAGGAGGGAAAGCCGTGCCTCGTTGGAAAGCTCTTTGGCAGCCGCTCGCGTGGTCCTACAGCCCGTGGGGCTGCGGGCTTTCCGGCGGCCGTCAGCCTCGGCAACACCGGCGCCCACGTGCGCCGCCGCGCCAGCCTGCGAAGCATTTTCCGGTAGGGCCGCGTCTCTGGCGACAGCTCCCACGCCCGAAGAGCCAGGAGGGAAAGCCGTGCCTCGTTGGAAAGCTCTTTGGCAGCCGCTCGCGTGGCCCCACAGCCCGTGGGGCTGCGGGCTTTCCGGCGGCCGTCAGCCTTGGCGACAGCTGCGCCCACGTGGCGCCGCCGCGCCAGCCTGCGAAGCATTTTCCGGTAGGGCCGCGGCTCTGGCGACAGCTCCCACGCCCGAAGAGCCAGGAGGGAAAGCCATGCCTCGTTGGAAAGCTCTTTGGCAGCCGCTCGCGTGGCCCCACAGCCCGTGGGGCTGCGGGCTTTCCGGCGGCCGTCAGCCTCGGCGACACCTGCGACGACGTGGCGCCGCCGCGCCAGCCTGCGAAGCATTTTCCGGTAGGGCCGCGGCTCTGGCGACAGCTCCCCCACCCGAAGAGCCAGGAGGGAAAGCCGTGCCTCGTTGGAAAGCTCTTTGGCAGCCGCTCGCGTGGCCCCACAGCCCGTGGGGCTGCGGGCTTTCCGGCGGCCGTCAGCCTCGGCGACACCGGCGACCACGTGGCGCCGCCACGCCAGCCTGCGAAGCATTTTCCGGTAGGGCCGCGGCTCTGGCGACAGCTCCCACGCCCGAAGAGCCAGGAGGGAAAGCCGTGCCTCGATGGAAAGCTCTTTGGCAGCCGCTCGCGTGGCCCCACAGCCCGTGGGGCTGCGGGCTTTCCGGCGGCCGTCAGCCTCGGCGCCACAGGCGCCCACGTGGCGCCGCCGCGCCAGCCTGCGAAGCATTTTCCGGTAGGGCCGCGGCTCTGGCGACAGCTCCCACGCCCGAAGAGCCAGGAGGGAAAGCCGTGCCTCGTTGGAAAGCTCTTTGGCAGCCACTCGCGTGGCCCCACAGTCCGTGGGGCTGCGGGCTTTCCGGCGGCCGTCAGCCTCGGCGACACCTGCGACCACGTGGCGCCGCCGCGCCAGCCTGCGAAGCATTTTCCGGTAGGGCCGCGGCTCTGGCGACAGCTCCCACGCCCGAAGAGCCAGGAGGGAAAGCCGTGCCTCGTTGGAAAGCTCTTTGGCAGCCGCTCGCGTGGCCCCACAGCCCGTGGGGCTGCGGGCTTTCCGGCGGCCGTCAGCCTCGGTGACACCAGTGCCCACGTGGCGCCGCCGCGCCAGCCTGCGAAGCATTTTCCGGTAGGGCCGCGGCTCTGGCGACAGCTCCCACGCCTGAAGAGCCAGGAGGGAAAGCCGTGCCTCGTTGGAAAGCTCTTTGGCAGCCGCTCGTGTGGCCCCACAGCCCGTGGGGCTGCGGGCTTTCCGGCGGCCATCAGCCTCGGCGACACCTGCGACCACGTGGCGCCGCCGCGCCAGCCTGCGAAGCATTTTCCGGTAGGGCCGCGGCTCTGGCGACAGCTCCCACGCCCGAAGAGCCAGGAGGGAAAGCCATGCCTCGTTGGAAAGCTCTTTGGCAGCCGCTCGCGTGGCCCCACAGCCTGTGGGGCTGCGGGCTTTCCGGCGGCCGTCAGCCTCGGCGCCACCGGCACCCATGTGGCGCCGCCGAGCCAGCCTGCGAAGCATTTTCCGGTAGGGCCGCGGCTCTGGCGACAGCTCCCACGCCCGAAGAGCCAGGAGGGAAAGCCGTGCCTCGTTGGAAAGCTCTTTGGCAGCCGCTCGTGTGGCCCCACAGCCCGTGGGGCTGCGGGCTTTCCGGCGGCCATCAGCCTCGGCGACACCAGTGCCCACGTGGTGCCGCCGCGCCAGCCTGCGAAGCATTTTCCGGTAGGGCCGCGTCTCTGGCGACAGCTCCCACGCCTGAAGAGCCAGGAGGGAAAGCCGTGCCTCGTTGGAAAGCTCTTTGGCAGCCGCTCGCGTGGCCCCACAGCCCGTGGGGCTGCGGGCTTTCCGGCGGCCGTCAGCCTCGGCGACACCGGCGCCCACGTGGCGCCGCCGCGCCAGCCTGCGAAGCATTTTCCGGTAGGGCCGCGTCTCTGGCGACAGCTCCCACGCCCGAAGAGCCAGGAGGGAAAGCCGTGCCTCGTTGGAAAGCTCTTTGGCAGCCGCTCGCGTGGTCCTACAGCCCGTGGGGCTGCGGGCTTTCCGGCGGCCGTCAGCCTCGGCAACACCGGCGCCCACGTGGCGCCGCCGCGCCAGCCTGCGAAGCATTTTCCGGTAGGGCCGCGTCTCTGGCGACAGCTCCCACGCCCGAAGAGCCAGGAGGGAAAGCCGTGCCTCGTTGGAAAGCTCTTTGGCAGCCGCTCGCGTGGCCCCACAGTCCGTGGGGCTGCGGGCTTTCCGGCGGCCGTCAGCCTTGGCGACAGCTGCGCCCACGTGGCGCCGCCGCGCCAGCCTGCGAAGCATTTTCCGGTAGGGCCGCGGCTCTGGCGACAGCTCCCACGCCCGAAGAGCCAGGAGGGAAAGCCATGCCTCGTTGGAAAGCTCTTTGGCAGCCGCTCGCGTGGCCCCACAGCCCGTGGGGCTGCGGGCTTTCCGGCGGCCGTCAGCCTCGGCGAAACCTGCGACCACGTGGCGCCGCCGCGCCAGCCTGCGAAGCATTTTCCGGTAGGGCCGCGGCTCTCGCGACAGCTCCCACGCCTGAAGAGCCAGGAGGGAAAGCCGTGCCTCGTTGGAAAGCTCTTTGGCAGCCGCTCGCGTGGCCCCACAGTCCGTGGGGCTGCGGGCTTTCCGGCGGCCGTCAGCCTCGGCGACACCGGCCCCCACGTGGCGCCGCCGCGCCAGCCTGCGAAGCATTTTCCGGTAGGGCCGCGGCTCTGGCGACAGCTCCCACGCCCGAAGAGCCAGGAGGGAAAGCCGTGCCTCGTTGGAAAGCTCTTTGGCAGCCGCTCGCGTGGCCCCACAGCCCGTGGGGCTGCGGGCTTTCCGGCGGCCGTCAGCCTCGGCGACACCAGTGCCCACGTGGCGCCGCCGCGCCAGCCTGCGAAGCATTTTCCGGTAGGGCCGCGGCTCTGGCGACAGCTCCCCCACCCGAAGAGCCAGGAGGGAAAGCCGTGCCTCGTTGGAAAGCTCTTTGGCAGCCGCTCGCGTGGCCCCACAGCCCGTGGGGCTGCGGGCTTTCCGGCGGCCGTCAGCCTCGGCGACACCGGCGACCACGTGGCGCCGCCACGCCAGCCTGACAAGCATTTTCCGGTAGGGCCGCGGCTCTGGCGACAGCTCCCACGCCCGAAGAGCCAGGAGGGAAAGCCGTGCCTCGTTGGAAAGCTCTTTGGCAGCCGCTCGCGTGGCCCCACAGCCCGTGGGGCTGCGGGCTTTCCGGCGGCCGTCAGCCTCGGCGCCACCGGCGCCCACGTGGCGCCGCCGCGCCAGCCTGCGAAGCATTTTCCGGTAGGGCCACGGCTCTGGCGACAGCTCCCACGCCCGAAGAGCCAGGAGGGAAAGCCGTGCCTCGTTGGAAAGCTCTTTGGCAGCCGCTCGCGTGGCCCCACAGCCCGTGGGGCTGCGGGCTTTCCGGCGGCCGTCAGCCTCGGCGACACCTGCGACCACGTGGCGCCGCCGTGCCAGCCTGCGAAGCATTTTCCGGTAGGGCCGCGTCTCTGGCGACAGCTCCCACGCCCGAAGAGCCAGGAGGGAAAGCCGTGCCTCGTTGGAAAGCTCTTTGGCAGCCGCTCGCGTGGCCCCACAGCCCGTGGGGCTGCGGGCTTTCCGGCGGCCGTCAGCCTCGGCGACACCGGCCCCCACTTGGCGCCGCCGCGCCAGCCTGCGAAGCATTTTCCGGTAGGGCCGCGGCTCTGGCGACAGCTCCCACGCCCGAAGAGCCAGGAGGGAAAGCCATGCCTCGTTGGAAAGCTCTTTGGCAGCCGCTCGCGTGGCCCCACAGCCCGTGGGGCTGCGGGCTTTCCGGCGGCCGTCAGCCTCGGCGACACCTGCGACCACGTGGCGCCGCCGCGCCAGCCTGCGAAGCATTTTCCGGTAGGGCCGCGGCTCTGGCGACAGCTCCCACGCCCGAAGAGCCAGGAGGGAAAGCCGTGCCTCGTTGGAAAGCTCTTTGGCAGCCGCTCGCGTGGCCCCACAGTCCGTGGGGCTGCGGGCTTTCCGGCGGCCGTCAGCCTCGGCGACACCGGCCCCCACGTGGCGCCGCCGCGCCAGCCTGCGAAGCATTTTCCGGTAGGGCCGCGTCTCTGGCGACAGCTCCCACGCCCGAAGAGCCAGGAGGGAAAGCCGTGCCTCGTTGGAAAGCTCTTTGGCAGCCGCTCGCGTGGCCCCACAGCCCGTGGGGCTGCGGGCTTTCCGGCGGCCGTCAGCCTCGGCGACACCAGTGCCCACGTGGCGCCGCACCGCCAGCCTGCGAAGCATTTTCCGGTAGGGCCGCGGCTCTGGCGACAGCTCCCACGCCCGAAGAGCCAGGAGGGAAAGCCGTGCCTCGTTGGAAACCTCTTTGGCAGCCGCTCGCGTGGTCCTACAGCCCGTGGGGCTGCGGGCTTTCCGGCGGCCGTCAGCCTCGGCAACACCGGCGCCCACGTGGCGCCACCGCGCCAGCCTGCGAAGCATTTTCCGGTAGGGCCGCGTCTCTGGCGACAGCTCCCACGCCCGAAGAGCCAGGAGGGAAAGCCGTGCCTCGTTGGAAAGCTCTTTGGCAGCCGCTCGCGTGGCCCCACAGCCCGTGGGGCTGCGGGCTTTCCGGCGGCCGTCAGCCGCGGCGACACCGGCGCCCACGTGGCGCCGCCGCGCCAGCCTGCGAAGCATTTTCCGGTAGGGCCGCGGCTCTGGCGACAGCTCCCACGCCCGAAGAGCCAGGAGGGAAAGCCATGCCTCGTTGGAAAGCTCTTTGGCAGCCGCTCGCGTGGCCCCACAGCCCGTGGGGCTGCGGGCTTTCCGGCGGCCGTCAGCCTCGGTGACACCGGCGCCCACGTGGCGCCGCCGCGCCAGCCTGCGAAGCATTTTCCGGTAGGGCCGCGGCTCTGGCGACAGCTCCCACGCCCGAAGAGCCAGGAGGGAAAGCCGTGCCTCGTTGGAAAGCTCTTTGGCAGCCACTCGCGTGGCCCCACAGTCCGTGGGGCTGCGGGCTTTCCGGCGGCCGTCAGCCTCGGCGACACCTGCGACCACGTGGCGCTGCCGCGCCAGCCTGCGAAGCATTTTCCGGTAGGGCCGCGGCTCTGGCGACAGCTCCCACGCCCGAAGAGCCAGGAGGGAAAGCCGTGCCTCGTTGGAAAGCTCTTTGGCAGCCGCTCGCGTGGCCCCACAGCCCGTGGGGCTGCGGGCTTTCCGGCGGCCGTCAGCCTCGGTGACACCAGTGCCCACGTGGCGCCGCCGCGCCAGCCTGCGAAGCATTTTCCGGTAGGGCCGCGGCTCTGGCGACAGCTCCCACGCCTGAAGAGCCAGGAGGGAAAGCCGTGCCTCGTTGGAAAGCTCTTTGGCAGCCGCTCGTGTGGCCCCACAGCCCGTGGGGCTGCGGGCTTTCCGGCGGCCATCAGCCTCGGCGACACCTGCGACCACGTGGCGCCGCCGCGCCAGCCTGCGAAGCATTTTCCGGTAGGGCCGCGGCTCTGGCGACAGCTCCCACGCCCGAAGAGCCAGGAGGGAAAGCCATGCCTCGTTGGAAAGCTCTTTGGCAGCCGCTCGCGTGGCCCCACAGCCCGTGGGGCTGCGGGCTTTCCGGCGGCCGTCAGCCTCGGCGCCACCGGCACCCATGTGGCGCCGCCGCGCCAGCCTGCGAAGCATTTTCCGGTAGGGCCGCGTCTCTGGCGACAGCTCCCACGCCCGAAGAGCCAGGAGGGAAAGCCGTGCCTCGATGGAAAGCTCTTTGGCAGCCGCTCGCGTGGTCCTACAGCCCGTGGGGCTGCGGGCTTTCCGGCGGCCGTCAGCCTCGGCAACACCGGCGCCCACGTGGCGCCGCCGCGCCAGCCTGCGAAGCATTTTCCGGTAGGGCCGCGTCTCTGGCGACAGCTCCCACGCCCGAAGAGCCAGGAGGGAAAGCCGTGCCTCGTTGGAAAGCTCTTTGGCAGCCGCTCGCGTGGCCCCACAGTCCGTGGGGCTGCGGGCTTTCCGGCGGCCGTCAGCCTTGGCGACAGCTGCGCCCACGTGGCGCCGCCGCGCCAGCCTGCGAAGCATTTTCCGGTAGGGCCGCGGCTCTGGCGACAGCTCCCACGCCCGAAGAGCCAGGAGGGAAAGCCATGCCTCGTTGGAAAGCTCTTTGGCAGCCGCTCGCGTGGCCCCACAGCCCGTGGGGCTGCGGGCTTTCCGGCGGCCGTCAGCCTCGGCGAAACCTGCGACCACGTGGCGCCGCCGCGCCAGCCTGCGAAGCATTTTCCGGTAGGGCCGCGGCTCTCGCGACAGCTCCCACGCCTGAAGAGCCAGGAGGGAAAGCCGTGCCTCGTTGGAAAGCTCTTTGGCAGCCGCTCGCGTGGCCCCACAGTCCGTGGGGCTGCGGGCTTTCCGGCGGCCGTCAGCCTCGGCGACACCGGCCCCCACGTGGCGCCGCCGCGCCAGCCTGCGAAGCATTTTCCGGTAGGGCCGCGGCTCTGGCGACAGCTCCCACGCCCGAAGAGCCAGGAGGGAAAGCCGTGCCTCGTTGGAAAGCTCTTTGGCAGCCGCTCGCGTGGCCCCACAGCCCGTGGGGCTGCGGGCTTTCCGGCGGCCGTCAGCCTCGGCGACACCAGTGCCCACGTGGCGCCGCCGCGCCAGCCTGCGAAGCATTTTCCGGTAGGGCCGCGGCTCTGGCGACAGCTCCCACGCCCGAAGAGCCAGGAGGGAAAGACGTGCCTCGTTGGAAAGCTCTTTGGCAGCCGCTCGCGTGGCCCCACAGCCCGTGGGGCTGCGGGCTTTCCGGCAGCCGTCAGCCTCGGCGCCACTGGCGCCAACGTGGCGCCGCCGCGCCAGCCTGCGAAGCATTTTCCGGTAGGGCCGCGGCTCTGGCGACAGCTCCCACGCCCGAAGAGCCAGGAGGGAAAGCCGTGCCTCGTTGGAAAGCTCTTTGGCAGCCGCTCGCGTGGCCCCACAGCCCGCGGGGCTGCGGGCTTTCCGGCGGCCGTCAGCCTCGGCGACACCAGTGCCCACGTGGCGCCGCACCGCCAGCCTGCGAAGCATTTTCCGGTAGGGCCGCGGCTCTGGCGACAGCTCCCACGCCCGAAGAGCCAGGAGGGAAAGCCGTGCCTCGTTGGAAAGCTCTTTGGCAGCCGCTCGCGTGGCCCCACAGCCCGTGGGGCTGCGGGCTTTCCGGCGGCCGTCAGCCTCGGCGACACCTGCGACCACGTGGCGCCGCCGCGCCAGCCTGCGAAGCATTTTCCGGTAGGGCCGCGGCTGTGGCGACAGCTCCCACGCCCGAAGAGCCAGGAGGGAAAGCCGTGCCTCGTTGGAAAGCTCTTTGGCAGCCGCTCGCGTGGCCCCACAGCCCGTGGGGCTGCGGGCTTTCCGGCGGCCGTCAGCCTCGGCGACACCGGCGCCCACGTGGCGCCGCCGCGCCAGCCTGCGAAGCATTTTCCGGTAGGGCCGCGGCTCTGGCGACAGCTCCCACGCCCGAAGAGCCAGGAGGGAAAGCCGTGCCTCATTGGAAAGCTCTTTGGCAGCCGCTCGCGTGGCCCCATAGCCCGTGGGGCTGCGGGCTTTCCGGCGGCCGTCAGCCTCGGCGACACCGGCGCCCACGTGGCGCCGCCGTGGCAGCCTGCGAAACATTTTCCGCTAGGGCCGTGACTTTGGCGACAGCTCCCATGCCCGAAGAGTCAGGAGGGAATGCCGTGCCTCGTTGGAAAGCTCTTTGGCAGCCGCTCGCGTGGCCCCAAAGCCCGTGGGACTGCGGGCTTTTCGGCGGCCGTCAGCCTCGGCGACACCAGTGCCCACGTGGCGCCGCCGCGCCAGCCTGCGAAGCATTTTCCGGTAGGGCCGCGGCTCTGGCGACAGCTCCCACGCCCGAAGAGCCAGGAGGGAAAGCCGTGCCTCGTTGGAAATCTCTTTGGCAGCTGCTCGAGTGTCCCCACAGCCTGTGGGGCTGCGGGCTTTCCGGCGGCCATCAGCCTCGGCGACACCAGGGCACACGTGGCGCCGCCGCGCCAGCCTGCGAAGCATTTTCCGGTAGGGCCGCGGCTCTGGCAACAGCTCCCACGCCCGAAGAGCCAGGAGGGAAAGCCGTGCCTCGTTGGAAAGCTCTTTGGCAGCCGCTCGCGTGGCCCCACAGCCCGTGGGGCTGCGGGCTTTCCGGCGGGCGTCAGCCTCGGCGACACCAGGGCACACGTGGCGCCGCCGCGCCAGCCTGCGAAGCATTTTCCGGTAGGGCCGCGTCTCTGGCGACAGCTCCCACGCCCGAAGAGCCAGGAGGGAAAGCTGTGCCTCGTTGGAAAGCTCTTTGGCAGCCGCTCGCGTGGTCCTACAGCCCGTGGGGCTGCGGGCTTTCCGGCGGCCGTCAGCCTCGGCGACACCGGCGCCCACGTGGCGCCGCCGCGCCAGCCTGCGAAGCATTTTCCGGTAGGGCCGCGTCTCTGGCGACAGCTCCCACGCCCGAAGAGCCAGGAGGGAAAGCCGTGCCTCGTTGGAAAGCTCTTTGGCAGCCGCTCGCGTGGCCCCACAGCCCGTGGGGCTGCGGGCTTTCCGGTGGCCGTCAGCCTCGGCGCCACCGGCGCCCACGTGGCGCCGCCGCGCCAGCCTGCGAAGCATTTTCCGCTAGGGCCGCGTCTCTGGCGACAGCTCCCACGCCCGAAGAGCCAGGAGGGAAAGCCGTGCCTCGTTGGAAAGCTCTTTGGCAGCCGCTCGCGGGGCCCCACAGCCCGTGGGGCTGCGGGCTTTCCAGCGGCCGACAGCCTCGGCGACACCAGTGCCCACGTGGCGCCGCCGCGCCAGCCTGCGAAGCATTTTCCGGTAGGGCCGCGTCTCTGGCGACAGCTCCCACGCCTGAAGAGCCAGGAGGGAAAGCCGTGCCTCGTTGGAAAGCTCTTTGGCAGCCGCTCGCGTGGCCACACAGCCCGTGGGGCTGCGGGCTTTCCGGCGGCCGTCAGCCTCGGCGACACCTGCGACCACGTGGCGCCGCCGTGCCAGCCTGCGAAGCATTTTCCGGTAGGGCCACGGCTCTGGCGACAGCTCCCACGCCCGAAGAGCCAGGAGGGAAAGCCGTGCCTCGTTGGAAAGCTCTTTGGCAGCCGCTCGCATGGCCCCATAGCCCGTGGGGCTGCGGGCTTTCCGGCGGCCATCAGCCTCGGCGACACCAGGGCACACGTGGCGCCGCCGTGCCAGCCTGCGAAGCATTTTCCGGTAGGGCCGCGGCTCTGGCGACAGCTCCCACGCCCGAAGAGCCAGGACGGAAAGCCGTGCCTCGTTGGAAAGCTCTTTGGCAACCGCTCGCGTGGCCCCACAGCCCGTGGGGCTGCGGGCTTTCCGGCGGCCGTCAGCCTCGGCGACACCTGCGACCACGTGGCGCCGCCGCGCCAGCCTGCGAAGCATTTTCCGGTAGGGCCGCATCTCTGGCGACAGCTCCCACGCCCGAAGAGCCAGGAGGGAAAGCCGTGCCTCGTTGGAAAGATCTTTGGCAGCCGCTCGCGTGGCCCCAGAGCCCGTGGGGCTGCGGGCTTTCCGGCGGCCGTCAGCCTCGGCGACACCAGTGCCCACGTGGTGCCGCACCGCCAGCCTGCGAAGCATTTTCCGGTAGGGCCGCGGCTCTGGCGACAGCTCCCACGCCCGAAGAGCCAGGAGGGAAAGCCGTGCCTCGTTGGAAAGCTCTTTGGCAGCCGCTCGCGTGGCCCCACAGCCCGTGGGGCTGCGGGCTTTCCGGCGGCCGTCAGCCTCGGCGACACCGGCCCCCACGTGGCGCCGCCGCGCCAGCCTGCGAAGCATTTTCCGGTAGGGCCGCGGCTCTGGCGACAGCTCCCACGCCCGAAGAGCCAGGAGGGAAAGCCGTGCCTCGTTGGAAACCTCTTTGGCAGCCGCTCGCGTGGCCCCACAGCCCGTGGGGCTGCGGGCTTTCCGGCGGCCGTCAGCCTCGGCGACACCAGTGCCCACGTGGTGCCGCACCGCCAGCCTGCGAAGCATTTTCCGGTAGGACCGCGGCTCTGGCGACAGCTCCCACGCCCGAAGAGCCAGGAGGGAAAGCCATGCCTCGTTGGAAAGCTCTTTGGCAGCCGCTCGCGTGGCCCCAGAGCCCGTGGGGCTGCGGGCTTTCCGGCGGCCGTCAGCCTCGGCGACACCTGCGACCACGTGGCGCTGCCGCGCCAGCCTGCGAAGCATTTTCCGGTAGGGCCGCGGCTCTGGCGACAGCTCCCACGCCCGAAGAGCCAGGAGGGAAAGCCGTGCCTCGTTGGAAAGCTCTTTGGCAGCCGCTCGCGTGGCCCCACAGTCCGTGGGGCTGCGGGCTTTCCGGCGGCCGTCAGCCTCGGCGACACCGGCCCCCACGTGGCGCCGCCGCGCCAGCCTGCGAAGCATTTTCCGGTAGGGCCGCGTCTCTGGCGACAGCTCCCACGCCCGATAAGCCAGGAGGGAAAGCCGTGCCTCGTTGGAAAGCTCTTTGGCAGCCGCTCGCGTGGCCCCACAGCCCGTGGGGCTGCGGGCTTTCCGGCGGCCGTCAGCCTCGGCGACACCAGTGCCCACGTGGCGCCGCACCGCCAGCCTGCGAAGCATTTTCCGGTAGGGCCGCGGCTCTGGCGACAGCTCCCACGCCCGAAGAGCCAGGAGGGAAAGCCGTGCCTCGTTGGAAAGCTCTTTGGCAGCCGCTCGCGTGGTCCTACAGCCCGTGGGGCTGCGGGCTTTCCGGCGGCCGTCAGCCTCGGCAACACCGGCGCCCACGTGCGCCGCCGCGCCAGCCTGCGAAGCATTTTCCGGTAGGGCCGCGTCTCTGGCGACAGCTCCCACGCCCGAAGAGCCAGGAGGGAAAGCCGTGCCTCGTTGGAAAGCTCTTTGGCAGCCGCTCGCGTGGCCCCACAGCCCGTGGGGCTGCGGGCTTTCCGGCGGCCGTCAGCCTTGGCGACAGCTGCGCCCACGTGGCGCCGCCGCGCCAGCCTGCGAAGCATTTTCCGGTAGGGCCGCGGCTCTGGCGACAGCTCCCACGCCCGAAGAGCCAGGAGGGAAAGCCATGCCTCGTTGGAAAGCTCTTTGGCAGCCGCTCGCGTGGCCCCACAGCCCGTGGGGCTGCGGGCTTTCCGGCGGCCGTCAGCCTCGGCGACACCTGCGACCACGTGGCGCCGCCGCGCCAGCCTGCGAAGCATTTTCCGGTAGGGCCGCGGCTCTGGCGACAGCTCCCCCACCCGAAGAGCCAGGAGGGAAAGCCGTGCCTCGTTGGAAAGCTCTTTGGCAGCCGCTCGCGTGGCCCCACAGCCCGTGGGGCTGCGGGCTTTCCGGCGGCCGTCAGCCTCGGCGACACCGGCGACCACGTGGCGCCGCCACGCCAGCCTGCGAAGCATTTTCCGGTAGGGCCGCGGCTCTGGCGACAGCTCCCACGCCCGAAGAGCCAGGAGGGAAAGCCGTGCCTCGATGGAAAGCTCTTTGGCAGCCGCTCGCGTGGCCCCACAGCCCGTGGGGCTGCGGGCTTTCCGGCGGCCGTCAGCCTCGGCGCCACAGGCGCCCACGTGGCGCCGCCGCGCCAGCCTGCGAAGCATTTTCCGGTAGGGCCGTGGCTGTGGTGACAGCTCCCACGCCCGAAGAGCCAGGAGGGAAAGCCGTGCCTCGTAGGAAAGCTCTTTGGCAGCCGCTCGCATGGCCCCATAGCCCGTGGGGCTGCGGGCTTTCCGGCGGCCATCAGCCTCGGCGACACCAGGGCACACGTGGCGCCGCCGTGCCAGCCTGCGAAGCATTTTCCGGTAGGACCGCGGCTCTGGCGACAGCTCCCACGCCCGAAGAGCCAGGACGGAAAGCCGTGCCTCGTTGGAAACCTCTTTGGCAGCCGCTCGCGTGGCCCCACAGCCCGTGGGGCTGCGGGCTTTCCGGCGGCCGTCAGCCTCGGCGACACCTGCGACCACGTGGCGCCGCCGCGCCAGCCTGCGAAGCATTTTCCGGTAGGGCCGCATCTCTGGCGACAGCTCCCACGCCCGAAGAGCCAGCAGGGAAAGACGTGCCTCGTTGGAAAGCTCTTTGGCAGCCGCTCGCGTGGCCCCACAGCCCGTGGGGCTGCGGGCCTTCCGGCAGCCGTAAGCCTCGGCGACACCAGTGCCCACGTGGCGCCGCCGCGCCAGCCTGCGAAGCATTTTCCGGTAGGGCCGCGTCTCTGGCGACAGCTCCCACGCCCGAAGAGCCAGGAGGGAAAGCCGTGCCTCGTTGGAAAGCTCTTTGGCAGCCGCTCGCGTGGCCCCACAGCCCGTGGGGCTGCGGGCTTTCCGGCGGCCGTCAGCCTCGGCGACACCAGTGCCCACGTGGCGCCGCACCGCCAGCCTGCGAAGCATTTTCCGGTAGGGCCGCGGCTCTGGCGACAGCTCCCACGCCCGAAGAGCCAGGAGGGAAAGCCGTGCCTCGTTGGAAAGCTCTTTGGCAGCCGCTCGCGTGGCCCCACAGCCCGCGGGGCTGCGGGCTTTCCGGCGGCCGTCAGCCTCGGCGACACCTGCGACCACGTGGCGCCGCCGCGCCAGCCTGCGAAGCATTTTCTGGTAGGGCCGCGGCTGTGGCGACAGCTCCCACGCCCGAAGAGCCAGGAGGGAATGCCGTGCCTCGTTGGAAAGCTCTTTGGCAGCCGCTCGCGTGGCCCCAAAGCCCGTGGGACTGCGGGCTTTTCGGTGGCCGTCAGCCTCGGCGACACCAGTGCCCACGTGGCGCCGCCGCGCCAGCCTGCGAAGCATTTTCCGGTAGGGCCGCGGCTCTGGCGACAGCTCCCACGCCCGAAGAGCCAGGAGGGAAAGCCGTGCCTCGTTGGAAATCTCTTTGGCAGCTGCTCGAGTGTCCCCACAGCCCGTGGGGCTGCGGGCTTTCCGGCGGCCATCAGCCTCGGCGACACCAGGGCACACGTGGCGCCGCCGCGCCAGCCTGCGAAGCATTTTCCGGTAGGGCCGCGGCTCTGGCAACAGCTCCCACGCCCGAAGAGCCAGGAGGGAAAGCCGTGCCTCGTTGGAAAGCTCTTTGGCAGCCGCTCGCGTGGCCCCACAGCCCGTGGGGCTGCGGGCTTTCCGGCGGCCGTCAGCCTCGGCGACACCAGGGCACACGTGGCGCCGCCGCGCCAGCCTGCGAAGCATTTTCCGGTAGGGCCGCGTCTCTGGCGACAGCTCCCACGCCCGAAGAGCCAGGAGGGAAAGCTGTGCCTCGTTGGAAAGCTCTTTGGCAGCCGCTCGCGTGGTCCTACAGCCCGTGGGGCTGCGGGCTTTCCGGCGGCCGTCAGCCTCGGCGACACCGGCGCCCACGTGGCGCCGCCGCGCCAGCCTGCGAAGCATTTTCCGGTAGGGCCGCGTCTCTGGCGACAGCTCCCACGCCCGAAGAGCCAGGAGGGAAAGCCGTGCCTCGTTGGAAAGCTCTTTGGCAGCCGCTCGCGTGGCCCCACAGCCCGTGGGGCTGCGGGCTTTCCGGCGGCCGTCAGCCTCGGCGCCACCGGCGCCCACGTGGCGCCGCCGCGCCAGCCTGCGAAGCATTTTCCGCTAGGGCCGCGTCTCTGGCGACAGCTCCCACGCCCGAAGAGCCAGGAGGGAAAGCCGTGCCTCGTTGGAAAGCTCTTTGGCAGCCGCTCGCGTGGCCCCACAGCCCGTGGGGCTGCGGGCTTTCCGGCAGCCGTCAGCCTCGGCGACACCGGCGCCCACGTGGCGCCGCCGCGCCAGCCTGCGAAGCATTTTCCGGTAGGGCCGCAGCTCTGGTGACAACTCCCCCACCCGAAGAGCCAGGAGGGAAAGCCGTGCCTCGTTGGAAAGCTCTTTGGCAGCCGCTCGCGTGGCCCCACAGCCCGTGGGGCTGCGGGCTTTCCGGCGGCCGTCAGCCTCGGCGACACCTGCGCCCACGTGGCGCCGCCGCACCAGCCTGCGAAGCATTTTCCGGTAGGGCCGCGTCTCTGGCGACAGCTCCCACGCCCGAAGAGCCAGGAGGGAAAGCCGTGCCTCATTGGAAAGCTCTTTGGCAGCCGCTCGCGTGGCCCCACAGCCCGTGGGGCTGCGGGCTTTCCGGCGGCCGTCAGCCTCGGCGCCACCGGCGCCCACGTGGCGCCGCCGCGCCAGCCTGCGAAGCATTTTCCGGTAGGGCCGCGTCTCTGGCGACAGCTCCCACGCCCGAAGAGCCAGGAGGGAAAGCCGTGCCTCGTTGGAAAGCTCTTTGGCAGCCGCTCGCGTGGCCCCACAGCCCGTGGGGCTGCGGGCTTTCCGGCGGTCGTCAGCCTCGGCGACACCTGCGACCACGTGGCGCCGCCGCGCCAGCCTGCGAAGCATTTTCCGGTAGGGCCGCGGCTCTGGTGACAGCTCCGCCACCCAAAGAGCCAGGAGGGAAAGCCGTGCCTCGTTGGAAACCTCTTTGGCAGCCGCTCGCATGGCCCCATAGCCCGTGGGGCTGCGGGCTTTCCGGCGGCCATCAGCCTCGGCGACACCAGGGCACACGTGGCGCCGCCGTGCCAGCCTGCGAAGCATTTTCCGGTAGGACCGCGGCTCTGGCGACAGCTCCCACGCCCGAAGAGCCAGGACGGAAAGCCGTGCCTCGTTGGAAAGCTCTTTGGCAGCCGCTCGCGTGGCCCCACAGCCCGTGGGGCTGCGGGCTTTCCGGCGGCCGTCAGCCTCGGCGACACCTGCGACCACGTGGCGCCGCCGCGCCAGCCTGCGAAGCATTTTCCGGTAGGGCCGCATCTCTGGCGACAGCTCCCACGCCCGAAGAGCCAGGAGGGAAAGACGTGCCTCGTTGGAAAGCTCTTTGGCAGCCGCTCGCGTGGCCCCACAGCCCGTGGGGCTGCGGGCCTTCCGGCAGCCGTCAGCCTCGGCGCCACCGGCGCCAACGTGGCGCCGCCGCGCCAGCCTGCGAAGCATTTTCCGGTAGGGCCGCGTCTCTGGCGACAGCTCCCACGCCCGAAGAGCCAGGAGGGAAAGCCGTGCCTCGTTGGAAAGCTCTTTGGCAGCCGCTCGCGTGGCCCCACAGCCCGTGGGGCTGCGGGCTTTCCGGCGGCCGTCAGCCTCGGCGACACCAGTGCCCACGTGGCGCCGCACCGCCAGCCTGCGAAGCATTTTCCGGTAGGGCCGCGTGTCTGGCGACAGCTCCCACGCCCGAAGAGCCAGGAGGGAAAGCCGTGCCTCGTTGGAAAGCTCTTTGGCAGCCGCTCGCGTGGCCCCACAGCCCGCGGGGCTGCGGGCTTTCCGGCGGCCGTCAGCCTCGGCGACACCTGCGACCACGTGGCGCCGCCGCGCCAGCCTGCGAAGCATTTTCTGGTAGGGCCGCGGCTGTGGCGACAGCTCCCACGCCTGAAGAGCCAGGAGGGAAAGCCGTGCCTCGTTGGAAAGCTCTTTGGCAGCCGCTCGCGTGGCCCCACAGCCCGTGGGGCTGCGGGCTTTCCGGCGGCCGTCAGCCTCGGTGACACCGGCGCCCACGTGGCGCCGCCGCGCCAGCCTGCGAAGCATTTTCCGGTAGGGCCGCGGCTCTGGCGACAGCTCCCACGCCCGAAGAGCCAGGAGGGAAAGCCGTCCCTCATTGGAAAGCTCTTTGGCAGCCGCTCGCATGGCCCCATAGCCCGTGGGGCTGCGGGCTTTCCGGCGGCCGTCAGCCTCGGCGACACCGGCGCCCACGTGGCGCCGCCGTGGCAGCCTGCGAAACATTTTCCGCTAGGGCCGTGACTGTGGCGACAGCTCCCATGCCCGAAGAGTCAGGAGGGAATGCCGTGCCTCGTTGGAAAGCTCTTTGGCAGCCGCTCGCGTGGCCCCAAAGCCCGTGGGACTGCGGGCTTTTCGGTGGCCGTCAGCCTCGGCGACACCAGTGCCCACGTGGCGCCGCCGCTCCAGCCTGCGAAGCATTTTCCGGTAGGGCCGCGGCTCTGGCGACAGCTCCCACGCCCGAAGAGCCAGGAGGGAAAGCCGTGCCTCGTTGGAAATCTCTTTGGCAGCTGCTCGAGTGTCCCCACAGCCCGTGGGGCTGCGGGCTTTCCGGCGGCCATCAGCCTCGGCGACACCAGGGCACACGTGGCGCCGCCGCGCCAGCCTGCGAAGCATTTTCCGGTAGGGCCGCGGCTCTGGCAACAGCTCCCACGCCCGAAGAGCCAGGAGGGAAAGCCGTGCCTCGTTGGAAAGCTCTTTGGCAGCCGCTCGCGTGGCCCCACAGCCCGTGGGGCTGCGGGCTTTCCGGCGGGCGTCAGCCTCGGCGACACCAGGGCACACGTGGCGCCGCCGCGCCAGCCTGCGAAGCATTTTCCGGTAGGGCCGCGTCTCTGGCGACAGCTCCCACGCCCGAAGAGCCAGGAGGGAAAGCTGTGCCTCGTTGGAAAGCTCTTTGGCAGCCGCTCGCGTGGTCCTACAGCCCGTGGGGCTGCGGGCTTTCCGGCGGCCGTCAGCCTCGGCGACACCGGCGCCCACGTGGCGCCGCCGCGCCAGCCTGCGAAGCATTTTCCGGTAGGGCCGCGTCTCTGGCGACAGCTCCCACGCCCGAAGAGCCAGGAGGGAAAGCCGTGCCTCGTTGGAAAGCTCTTTGGCAGCCGCTCGCGTGGCCCCACAGCCCGTGGGGCTGCGGGCTTTCCGGCGGCCGTCAGCCTCGGCGCCACCGGCGCCCACGTGGCGCCGCCGCGCCAGCCTGCGAAGCATTTTCCGCTAGGGCCGCGTCTCTGGCGACAGCTCCCATGCCCGAAGAGCCAGGAGGGAAAGCCGTGCCTCGTTGGAAAGCTCTTTGGCAGCCGCTCGCGTGGCCCCACAGCCCGTGGGGCTGCGGGCTTTCCGGCAGCCGTCAGCCTCGGCGACACCGGCGCCCACGTGGCGCCGCCGCGCCAGCCTGCGAAGCATTTTCCGGTAGGGCCGCAGCTCTGGTGACAACTCCCCCACCCGAAGAGCCAGGAGGGAAAGCCGTGCCTCGTTGGAAAGCTCTTTGGCAGCCGCTCGCGTGGCCCCACAGCCCGTGGGGCTGCGGGCTTTCCGGCGGCCGTCAGCCTCGGCGACACCTGCGCCCACGTGGCGCCGCCGCACCAGCCTGCGAAGCATTTTCCGGTAGGGCCGCGTCTCTGGCGACAGCTCCCACGCCCGAAGAGCCAGGAGGGAAAGCCGTGCCTCATTGGAAAGCTCTTTGGCAGCCGCTCGCGTGGCCCCACAGTCCGTGGGGCTGCGGGCTTTCCGTCGGCCGTCAGCCTCGGCGACACCTGCGACCACGTGGCGCCGCCGCGCCAGCCTGCGAAGCATTTTCCGGTAGGGCCGCGTCTCTGGCGACAGCTCCCACGCCCGAAGAGCCAGGAGGGAAAGCCGTGCCTCGTTGGAAAGCTCTTTGGCAGCCGCTCGCGTGGCCCCACAGCCCGTGGGGCTGCGGGCTTTCCGGCGGCCGTCAGCCTCGGCGCCACCGGCGACCACGTGGCGCCGCCGCGCCAGCCTGCGAAGCATTTTCCGGTAGGGCCGCGTCTCTGGCGACAGCTCCCACGCCCGAAGAGCCAGGAGGGAAAGCCGTGCCTCGTTGGAAAGCTCTTTGGCAGCCGCTCGCGTGGCCCCACAGCCCGTGGGGCTGCGGGCTTTCCGGCGGCCGTCAGCCTCGGCGCCACCGGCGCCCACGTGGCGCCGCCGCGCCAGCCTGCGAAGCATTTTCCGGTAGGGCCGCGTCTCTGGCGACAGCTCCCACGCCCGAAGAGCCAGGAGGGAAAGCCGTGCCTCGTTGGAAAGCTCTTTGGCAGCCGCTCGCGTGGCCCCACAGCCCGTGGGGCTGCGGGCTTTCCGGCGGTCGTCAGCCTCGGCGACACCTGCGACCACGTGGCGCCGCGGCGCCAGCCTGCGAAGCATTTTCCGGTAGGGCCGCGGCTCTGGTGACAGCTCCGCCACCCAAAGAGCCAGGAGGGAAAGCCGTGCCTCGTTGGAAACCTCTTTGGCAGCCGCTCGCATGGCCCCATAGCCCGTGGGGCTGCGGGCTTTCCGGCGGCCATCAGCCTCGGCGACACCAGGGCACACGTGGCGCCGCCGTGCCAGCCTGCGAAGCATTTTCCGGTAGGACCGCGGCTCTGGCGACAGCTCCCACGCCCGAAGAGCCAGGAGGGAAAGCCGTGCCTCGTTGGAAAGCTCTTTGGCAGCCGCTCGCGTGGCCCCACAGCCCGTGGGGCTGCGGGCTTTCCGGCGGCCGTCAGCCTCGGCGACACCTGCGACCACGTGGCGCCGCCGCGCCAGCCTGCGAAGCATTTTCCGGTAGGGCCGCATCTCTGGCGACAGCTCCCACGCCCGAAGAGCCAGGAGGGAAAGCCGTGCCTCGTTGGAAAGCTCTTTGGCAGCCGCTCGCGGGGCCCCACAGCCCGTGGGGCTGCGGGCTTTCCGGCGGCCGTCAGCCTCGGCGACACCAGTGCCCACGTGGCGCCGCCGCGCCAGCCTGCGAAGCATTTTCCGGTAGGGCCGCGTCTCTGGCGACAGCTCCCACGCCTGAAGAGCCAGGAGGGAAAGCCGTGCCTCGTTGGAAAGCTCTTTGGCAGCCGTTCGCGTGGCCCCACAGCCCGTGGGGCTGCGGGCTTTCCGGCGGCCGTCAGCCTCGGCGACACCTGCGACCACGTGGCGCCGCCGTGCCAGCCTGCGAAGCATTTTCCGGTAGGGCCGCGGCTCTGGCGACAGCTCCCACGCCCGAAGAGCCAGGAGGGAAAGCCATGCCTCGTTGGAAAGCTCTTTGGCAGCCGCTCGCGTGGCCCCACAGCCCGTGGGGCTGCGGGCTTTCCGGCGGCCGTCAGCCTCGGCGACACCTGCGACCACGTGGCGCCGCCGTGCCAGCCTGCGAAGCATTTTCCGGTAGGGCCGCGGCTCTGGCGACAGCTCCCACGCCCAAAGAGCCAGGAGGGAAAGCCGTGCCTCGTTGGAAACCTCTTTGGCAGCCGCTCGCGTGGCCCCACAGCCCGTGGGGCTGCGGGCTTTCCGGCGGCCGTCAGCCTCGGCGACACCTGCGACCACGTGGCGCCGCCGCGCCAGCCTGCGAAGCATTTTCCGGTAGGGCCGCATCTCTGGCGACAGCTCCCACGCCCGAAGAGCCAGGAGGGAAAGCCGTGCCTCGTTGGAAAGATCTTTGGCAGCCGCTCGCGTGGCCCCAGAGCCCGTGGGGCTGCGGGCTTTCCGGCGGCCGTCAGCCTCGGCGACACCAGTGCCCACGTGGCGCCGCACCGCCAGCCTGCGAAGCATTTTCCGGTAGGGCCGCGGCTCTGGCGACAGCTCCCACGCCCGAAGAGCCAGGAGGGAAAGCCGTGCCTCGTTGGAAAGCTCTTTGGCAGCCGCTCGCGTGGCCCCACAGCCCGTGGGGCTGCGGGCTTTCCGGCGGCCGTCAGCCTCGGCGACACCGGCCCCCACGTGGCGCCGCCGCGCCAGCCTGCGAAGCATTTTCCGGTAGGACCGCGGCTCTGGCGACAGCTCCCACGCCCGAAGAGCCAGGAGGGAAAGCCGTGCCTCGTTGGAAAGCTCTTTGGCAGCCGCTCGCGTGGCCCCACAGCCCGTGGGGCTGCGGGCTTTCCGGCGGCCGTCAGCCTCGGCGACACCGGCGCCCACGTGGCGCCACCGCGCCAGCCTGCGAAGCATTTTCCGGTAGGGCCGCGTCTCTGGCGACAGCTCCCACGCCTGAAGAGCCAGGAGGGAAAGCCGTGCCTCGTTGGAAAGCTCTTTGGCAGCCGCTCGCGTGGCCCCACAGCCCGTGGGACTGCGGGCTTTCCGGCGGCCGTCAGCCTCGGCGACACCTGCGACCACGTGGCGCCGCCGTGCCAGCCTGCGAAGCATTTTCCGGTAGGGCCGCGTCTCTGGCGACAGCTCCCACGCCCGAAGAGCCAGGAGGGAAAGCCGTGCCTCGTTGGAAAGCTCTTTGGCAGCCGCTCGCGTGGCCCCACAGCCCGTGGGGCTGCGGGCTTTCCGGCGGCCGTCAGCCTCGGCGCCACCGGCGCCCACGTGGCGCCGCCGCGCCAGCCTGCGAAGCATTTTCCGGTAGGGCCGCGGCTCTGGCGACAGCTCCCACGCCCGAAGAGCCAGGAGGGAAAGCCATGCCTCGTTGGAAAGCTCTTTGGCAGCCGCTCGCGTGGCCCCAGAGCCCGTGGGGCTGCGGGCTTTCCGGCGGCCGTCAGCCTCGGCGACACCTGCGACCACGTGGCGCCGCCGCGCCAGCCTGCGAAGCATTTTCCGGTAGGGCCGCGGCTCTGGCGACAGCTCCCACGCCCGAAGAGCCAGGAGGGAAAGCCGTGCCTCGTTGGAAAGCTCTTTGGCAGCCGCTCGCGTGGCCCCACAGTCCGTGGGGCTGCGGGCTTTCCGGCGGCCGTCAGCCTCGGCGACACCGGCCCCCACGTGGCGCCGCCGCGCCAGCCTGCGAAGCATTTTCCGGTAGGGCCGCGGCTCTGGCGACATCTCCCACGCCCGAAGAGCCAGGAGGGAAAGCCGTGCCTCGTTGGAAAGCTCTTTGGCAGCCGCTCGCGTGGCCCCACAGCCCGTGGGGCTGCGGGCTTTCCGGCGGCCATCAGCCTCGGCGACACCGGCCCCCACGTGGCGCCGCCGCGCCAGCCTGCGAAGCATTTTCCGGTAGGGCCGCGGGTCTGGCGACAGCTCCCACGCCTGAAGAGCCAGGAGGGAAAGCCGTGCCTCGTTGGAAAGCTCTTTGGCAGCCGCTCGTGTGGCCCCACAGCCCGTGGGGCTGCGGGCTTTCCGGCGGCCGTCAGCCTCGGCGACACCTGCGACCACGTGGCGCCGCCGCGCCAGCCTGCGAAGCATTTTCCGGTAGGGCCGCGGCTCTGGCGACAGCTCCCACGCCCGAAGAGCCAGGAGGGAAAGCCATGCCTCGTTGGAAAGCTCTTTGGCAGCCGCTCGCGTGGCCCCACAGCCCGTGGGGCTGCGGGCTTTCCGGCGGCCGTCAGCCTCGGCGCCACCGGCGCCCATGTGGCGCCGCCGCGCCAGCCTGCGAAGCATTTTCCGGTAGGGCCGCGGCTCTGGCGACAGCTCCCACGCCCGAAGAGCCAGGAGGGAATGCCGTGCCTCGTTGGAAAGCTCTTTGGCAGCCGCTCGCGTGGCCCCAAAGCCCGTGGGACTGCGGGCTTTTCGGTGGCCGTCAGCCTCGGCGACACCAGTGCCCACGTGGCGCCGCCGCTCCAGCCTGCGAAGCATTTTCCGGTAGGGCCGCGGCTCTGGCGACAGCTCCCACGCCCGAAGAGCCAGGAGGGAAAGCCGTGCCTCGTTGGAAATCTCTTTGGCAGCTGCTCGAGTGTCCCCACAGCCCGTGGGGCTGCGGGCTTTCCGGCGGCCATCAGCCTCGGCGACACCAGGGCACACGTGGCGCCGCCGCGCCAGCCTGCGAAGCATTTTCCGGTAGGGCCGCGGCTCTGGCAACAGCTCCCACGCCCGAAGAGCCAGGAGGGAAAGCCGTGCCTCGTTGGAAAGCTCTTTGGCAGCCGCTCGCGTGGCCCCACAGCCCGTGGGGCTGCGGGCTTTCCGGCGGGCGTCAGCCTCGGCGACACCAGGGCACACGTGGCGCCGCCGCGCCAGCCTGCGAAGCATTTTCCGGTAGGGCCGCGTCTCTGGCGACAGCTCCCACGCCCGAAGAGCCAGGAGGGAAAGCTGTGCCTCGTTGGAAAGCTCTTTGGCAGCCGCTCGCGTGGTCCTACAGCCCGTGGGGCTGCGGGCTTTCCGGCGGCCGTCAGCCTCGGCGACACCGGCGCCCACGTGGCGCCGCCGCGCCACCCTGCGAAGCATTTTCCGGTAGGGCCGCGTCTCTGGCGACAGCTCCCACGCCCGAAGAGCCAGGAGGGAAAGCCGTGCCTCGTTGGAAAGCTCTTTGGCAGCCGCTCGCGTGGCCCCACAGCCCGTGGGGCTGCGGGCTTTCCGGCGGCCGTCAGCCTCGGCGCCACCGGCGCCCACGTGGCGCCGCCGCGCCAGCCTGCGAAGCATTTTCCGCTAGGGCCGCGTCTCTGGCGACAGCTCCCATGCCCGAAGAGCCAGGAGGGAAAGCCGTGCCTCGTTGGAAAGCTCTTTGGCAGCCGCTCGCGTGGCCCCACAGCCCGTGGGGCTGCGGGCTTTCCGGCAGCCGTCAGCCTCGGCGACACCGGCGCCCACGTGGCGCCGCCGCGCCAGCCTGCGAAGCATTTTCCGGTAGGGCCGCAGCTCTGGTGACAACTCCCCCACCCGAAGAGCCAGGAGGGAAAGCCGTGCCTCGTTGGAAAGCTCTTTGGCAGCCGCTCGCGTGGCCCCACAGCCCGTGGGGCTGCGGGCTTTCCGGCGGCCGTCAGCCTCGGCGACACCTGCGCCCACGTGGCGCCGCCGCACCAGCCTGCGAAGCATTTTCCGGTAGGGCCGCGTCTCTGGCGACAGCTCCCACGCCCGAAGAGCCAGGAGGGAAAGCCGTGCCTCATTGGAAAGCTCTTTGGCAGCCGCTCGCGTGGCCCCACAGTCCGTGGGGCTGCGGGCTTTCCGTCGGCCGTCAGCCTCGGCGACACCTGCGACCACGTGGCGCCGCCGCGCCAGCCTGCGAAGCATTTTCCGGTAGGGCCGCGTCTCTGGCGACAGCTCCCACGCCCGAAGAGCCAGGAGGGAAAGCCGTGCCTCGTTGGAAAGCTCTTTGGCAGCCGCTCGCGTGGCCCCACAGCCCGTGGGGCTGCGGGCTTTCCGGCGGCCGTCAGCCTCGGCGCCACCGGCGACCACGTGGCGCCGCCGCGCCAGCCTGCGAAGCATTTTCCGGTAGGGCCGCGTCTCTGGCGACAGCTCCCACGCCCGAAGAGCCAGGAGGGAAAGCCGTGCCTCGTTGGAAAGCTCTTTGGCAGCCGCTCGCGTGGCCCCACAGCCCGTGGGGCTGCGGGCTTTCCGGCGGCCGTCAGCCTCGGCGCCACCGGCGCCCACGTGGCGCCGCCGCGCCAGCCTGCGAAGCATTTTCCGGTAGGGCCGCGTCTCTGGCGACAGCTCCCACGCCCGAAGAGCCAGGAGGGAAAGCCGTGCCCTCGTTGGAAAGCTCTTTGGCAGCCGCTCGCGTGGCCCCACAGCCCGTGGGCTGCGGGCTTTCCGGCGGTCGTCAGCCTCGGCGACACCTGCGACCACGTGGCGCCGCGGCGCCAGCCTGCGAAGCATTTTCCGGTAGGGCCGCGGCTCTGGTGACAGCTCCGCCACCCAAAGAGCCAGGAGGGAAAGCCGTGCCTCGTTGGAAACCTCTTTGGCAGCCGCTCGCATGGCCCCATAGCCCGTGGGGCTGCGGGCTTTCCGGCGGCCATCAGCCTCGGCGACACCAGGGCACACGTGGCGCCGCCGTGCCAGCCTGCGAAGCATTTTCCGGTAGACGCGGCTCTGGCGACAGCTC